>NC_057805.1:410624901-410761008 GCF_018294505.1 Triticum aestivum | reverse complement strand
CGCCTCGACCCCCCCTTCCTCCCCACCGAGCCGCGCCCCGCCGGAAGCCCTGCAACGTCATCCCCGACCTCATCTTCAACCTCTGACCGCCGGCGAACTCACCGGGGATTCGCGAGCTCCAGCCCCTCCCCGGCCTCGCCGTTACCTGTGCTGGATTCACTTTGAGCCCCTGCCCCTTTCCCCTCTCTCCCCATGCTCGTCCGCTCCTTCTAACCACCGTGGTCGTCGGAACCGACAGCCCCTCGCCGCCGGTCATGTCGCCAGTGCGACTACGGCCTTGCAAGCACGCGTCCGAGCCCACCGCTGCACTCCCACGAGTCGATCACGACCATCCACGGCTCCGGACATGCCCCGCAACGCGCAAACCGCCGTTGGCCGAACTCCGGCCGCCGCCGCGAGCTCGCTTCCGACGAGCTCGGTCCACCCCAGCTGCTCCCACTTGCCCTGTTAGATGTGCACGATTGCCAGCTCCCCGTAGAGCCTCTCCGCCGCTCATTTGGTCGCCTCAGCTGCGATTCCGAGCACCTCCGCCGTCTCTGGCGTCGCCGGCGATGAGCCGTGGACCAAGTCTGGCGAGGTTGACTCGTTTGACCTAGGGTTTGACCCCCCAAGGTCACTGACATGGGCCCGTCCCTGTTAATTTTAAGTTAGATTTCAATTAGTGCTATTTAACCCTGACAGTTAGTTTAGACTCTCACCAGTGAGCCCAGGCCCTAATTAACCTAGGTTAGTACTAATGTAACACTAACTACTCTGTTAGTTAGTTGTTATAGTGACATGTGGGTCCCAGCCGTCAGGTTTGACCTGGGCTGGCGCCTTTGACCTGAATACGTCACCCCGACGTCATGCTAGTGCAGTTAACCTTTTTTGGATTTATTCTTATTCAGGAAATTCCAGAAAATTTTATAAACTTCTAAAAATCATATAAAATCAACCATAACTCCAAATGAAATAAGTTGTGTATGAAAAATGAACAGAAAATCTAATCTATCCATCTGTACTGGTTTCATGCATGTTTAAACAACTTAACCTTGCTGTTTAGATCAAAACATGATAATGCACTTTATAAGTTCTTAGTTTGAATTTGAACCTTTGGTTCAAATCAACTCAAACCCTTCTGTTCTTAGCTGCATTAGCTCAAATCACAGCATATTGACATGTCATGATCATGCATCATATTGTGCATTGCATTGCTGGTGTATCCTCTCTATTGTCGGTGTTGTTCCCCCTCGGTAGACGTTGTTTCGACGTTGTGATCGTCGACACTGATGAAGACTCAATGCTATCTTCAGAAGTGCCAGGCAAGCAAAACCCCCTTGTTCATTCCGATACAACCCTACCCTCTCGCTCCTGCTCTCTTTTACTACATTAGGACAACAAAGATTCATCTGTTACTTGATGCGGTAGTTGAACCCCTTATCCTCTGCATGACCTGTCATTGTCACAGTAAATAGATGAAACCCACTAGCATGAGTAGGAGTTGTTTGAGCCCTGATGTGCCTACTCATTCATGCTTGTTTGTCATGCCTGTTATTGCTTAGAGTTGAGTCAGGTCTGATTCATCGGAGATGAATCGGAGGTGTGTGAACATGTCCTACTGTTGAGAGCTAAGTGTGTGAACATGATTTGGTAAAGGTAGCGGTGAGAGGCCATGTAGGAGTACATGGTGGGTTGTCTCATTGACGCCGTCCTTAGGAACTGAGTTTTGTGTTTATGATCCATGAAACAGCTACTACAATGCATTGGGCCCTGAAATATGACCCCGATCGACTTCTTAACCACCCTAGTCCTCTGTCCAGGAGTTGCAAGTAGTTTCTGGTGTTTGTAGTATGCTGGAGGCCGTGCGCAGCGCTGACCCGAGGGGTGGGCTGTCATGCGGTAGGCACATGGCCGGGTATGCCGGGCGCCCATTTGGTGTCGCAGAACCCTGTACACATCGTTTGGGGCCGTATGTGGAAACCTCGGCCGGACTCCCTGCGGATGGAACCTGAACAGGCGATAAACTTGGACTAGAGACTTGAGTGTTTAGGTAGGTCGTGGTCTACACCCACGTCGGCTTTCGCTTTAAGTCTGCCGAGCACATGTCGTGTGCAGACGCTATGTGGTGGAAACATGTGTGAAGAAGTACACCCCTGCAGGGTTATAAATGATCTATTCGAATAGCCGTGTCCACGGTAAAGGACTTCTGGGTTGCCTATAACAATTCATAGACAAGTGAAAGTGGATACTCTAAAACTCGCAAGATAAGCGTGAGTGCTATGGATGGCCTTCTCATAGTGGTGTATTGATATGGTGAATATGTGGACTCGTGTGCGCCACCTCAAAAGAGTTAGTAGGATAGCCACTGAGTCAAAGCTGGCTTGCTGCAGTCAAACTCCAGCACCCCCGTTTGGTGTAGTTAGTTCTGATGTAAGTCTTGCTGGGTACATTTGTACTCACGTTTGCCTAGTTTATGTTTTTACAGAGAGACGTCAGTCTCGCTAGTAGTTCCGCGTGGACTTCGACGTTTAGCTTGTTACCTCAGCTACGATCTTGTGCCCTCGGCTGGGTCTTGTAGATAGTCAGGCTAATCAGCCTACTTCATTTGTAGATGTCTGTACTCACACAAGTTAACCTTCCCGCATGTGCCTATTGTTTGTATGCTCTGTATGTTGGGTCATGAGACCATGATTGTAATACTTGGCTCCTCGGAGCCTAATGAATAAATACTTGAGTTGTAAGTTATGTTGTGATGCCATGTTGTATTTACACATATCGAGCATATTGTGTCTATGATTGAAATGCTTGGTATGTGTGGGATCCGACAACCTAGTTGTTTATCCTTGGTAGCCTCTCTTATGGCGAAATGTATTCTAGTGCTTCCATGAGCCATAGTAGTCCGCTACAGCCCGGTTCAACTACTAGGAAAAGGCCCACTAGTGGCGCACCAGTTTTTCCTACTAATGGCGCACTACTGGTGCGCCACTACTACCACGCCACTAGTATTAAAATACTAATGGCGCACCACTGGTGCGCCATTAGTATCTGGTATACTAATGGCGCATCACGCCGTGCTCCATTACTATCTGACTTAGTAATGGCGCACCACATAGAACTGCGCCATTAGTAACAATTTTTTTTCAGAATTTTTTTTTACTATTTTTTCAAAAAAAATTGAATTTTTTTTCGTTTTTTTCTTAATCTCGGGTCACTATGGCTTAATCTCGGGTCAATATGCTTAATCTCAAGTCAAATCGCACTAAGTGGTCAAACTTCCCGAAAGGTCACCCATCCTCACCCTACTCCAGCCCGAGCATGCTTAACTTCACAGTTCTATCCAACCCTAGCACCACCTCATTTAACAGGCACTTGTTGATATATCTACCATATCAATCCTATTAAACCTTGTTGATGTCTAGGACTTTGTTCATGTTCATGAGTATGATGAAATTTTGAAAAATATTTCAACACCAATTTTTTTCTGTTATTAGTGGCGCACCTAGCAAACGGTGCGCCACTAGTAAGTTTGAAATTTTTTGAAATTTTTTGCCTCTAGATCTTGAAAGCCCCGTAAATTTTTTTCTGTTAGGTTTTTGAGGATTTTGAAAATGTTTAACGGGGTTCCCCCAGTTAAATTCGGATGTAACGTTTCGAGTAGATGATTTTTCATATAAAAAACTTTTTAATCCGAGTTCGTATGCAAAAGTTATGCCCATTTGACAAATTCCAGAGAGATTTTTCAAATAACGTCAAAATTCATATTTGTAAATTTTCCCAACAACTAGACCACATTTCACATGGGAAACTTATTTTCTTTTATTTTTTTGACATTTCCATCATTTTCTTTTAATTTTTTTAAACTGAAAAGGCGGTCCACAGGGGGGTGCATTCGGTGGAATTTTTGGGTCAAGTTAGTAATGGCGCACCGTGGGAGTGGTGCGCCATTACTAGTTGAACTAGTAATGGCGCACCACTCCCAGGGTGCGCCATTACTAGTTTTGAAAAAAAAAATTTACTAGTGGCTCACCGTGGATGTGGTGCGCCATTACTAGATTTGAAAAAAAAATTGTTACTAGTGGCGCACCAACACATGGTGCGCCATTAGTATATAGTAGGGCGCACCACATGTCTGGTGCGCCATTAGTGTCCATATCATCTATAGCCCTTTTCCTAGTAGTGTCACCGGAGTCCTGCTAGCCCAGCACTACTGCTCCGGAACACTTGACTGGCTGGCATGTGGTTCACTTCGTTCCTGTGTCTATCCCTTCGGGGAAATGTCACGCGGTGACATCCGGAGTCCTGCCTAGCCTGCTACAGCCCGGTTCACCGGGGTCCTGTTAGCCCAGTGCTACAGCCCGGATTCGCACGCTGCTGACCGACTTGTTCGATGTTGATTCATGTATACCTATCCCCGTAAGTTAGTGCCACTTTGGGTTCACGACTAGTCATGTCGGCCCGGGTTCTCTGTCATATGGATGCTAGCGACACTATCATATACGTGAGCCAAAAGGCGCAAACGGTCCCGGGCCATGGTAAGACGACACCCGTGGGAATACCGTGCGTGAGGCCGCAAAGTGATATGACGTGTTACCGGCTAGATCGGTGTGACATGGAATCGGTGTCCTAACACCTTCAGGATTTGTTTATATGTACGCATAATTTTAATGAAATTGTACTGTGATGATATGAAGGTTTCAACTTTGGTTCCCGCAGGAAAAAAAGGTTTCAACTTAGGATTCATGTGTCCTCTTGCCTCAAGATTATCTCATTACAACATTCCATCAAATACAAATGAAATAGCATGGCTGCTAATGCATCTCAATGGTTCGCAGATCAGCGCCAATATTCACATCACAACTGAAGACAAAGTTGTGAGAAGGTGTACAAATAAAGAAAAAATATAATTGATCGATGCTGTTCGTAGGCATGGGTACATTTCCGGGGCACAGTGTTCATTGTTTGGTAGCTAGTTTCACCCAGCGCTGTAGCCAAAAAGGGGGTGTACGGAGGACACCACAATCCGATCATTTTGTGCAGCTCCACTAAAATCGAGCTGACCATCCCTGTTTGCAAAGATATGCAGTCAGTGTGATTACAATAATAGTGGAACTAGATGATGAAACATAACACAGACAAATAGAAGCCGATCACCTCTGCGATCTCTCTTTAGGACTAACTACTTGTTGGATGAGGAGGATAGCAAAACGAATCTCCCTTTCTGCAGTCCCACAGAAATGTAAAAACGTTACCCGTATGACATTTTGGCAGAACTGCATAAAACACTCTTAAGAAAAAAGTTATTTGTGCAGTTCACCAAAAGGTCGCAATAGCAACGAGGTGAAATGGCTAGCCCTGTTTGCAAAAAAGAGGTAGAAAGGAAACAATTACTAGCGAATAACACGAGTTGAAGACACATACGCAAACAAAAAAGAAGCATATTCCATGTAATAAGGGAAAGATAGCAGCATGGTGGTTTATCAAAAATGGTTTGGCGACGAGATTGCAAGATGGAAAGTACGCCGGCCGAGATACGTTTTAAGCAAACAACTAAAGAAGATCCACATGCAGCAACGTGGGAAGATGGGCAGTGGAGCAAGGTTGAAGGAAGCTCTACCTGAGGGTCGTCGGGATGTTACTAGGAGGGCGCTGGCGGCCGGTATCTGCCCATACTGCAGCAGCGAGCAAGTGATGAAGGCCCTACCGCGCCAGAGCTTGGTCAGAGAGAACGGCGGGTACCGCAGATCGGGACGTGCTGCCTCAACGCCGTCGAACAGAGAAATGATGCACATCCCCCCTTTCCGCCGGCGGACAGGATGCGGCCGGATCACTGACCAACGGTGAGAGAGAGAGAGGCCACCGCAGCCTTGTGTGAGATGGTGTGACGAGAGACAAACCCCGGCAGGCAGGCTCCGTTTTATATAGTGGAGCGGATTTTTCCATTTTCCGCACGGCAATCGTTTTATATTCTATACTACACGCCATTGAGGAGGAATATATAACTTTATTTAATACAAATGCGTCAAGTCGAACTTTCTTCCGTCTAGGCGTGGTACCCCACCCTCCTTCGAGTAAACAACCGCTACACGCGTCAAATTGTCACGTGGGCTGCCTTTTCATATAGATACGAACTCAACCTTGTACCCGCGCGGGTGTGGCCGGGAACGAGACGTGAGTACGTGTGTCATGCGTGCACCTCTTCTTTAGGCGCAGGTACGTATGTGGGTGGGTGTGAGAGAGATGGTTTTTGCGAAACCGAGGCAATGTGCCGATGATATCTCAAACAAAAAAAGTAACATATGCAATGTGTGTGAAACAGAGTCATGGATATATCATATATAGAGGGAGCGATCCATGAGAAGAGAGTGGAGGGATCATCGGCGTGAGATATCGATAGAATCAAAAACAGGGATGAAGTGTGTGGCTGCGCGATCGATAAAGAGTGCGATCTTTGTGTTTGCCCACGTCAAAGATACATGGAGGCTGGCCTACTGGAATTTGAGAGGGCAGAGGTGCAGTTTTTCTCTGTGGCATGGATACCTACCTATAACGTTCGAGTATCGGTGGGGGGGGGAGGCGGCAGAGACCTAACTATAGAGAGGTAGATCGACTAGTATATGTGTGGAGAAGGAGAGAGACCTAGCTATGTGTAGAGGGAGATCGATCGGCATCCATGGATATGTGTAGCAAAGGAATAAGGTTGGGAGAAAGACAAGGTAGAGTGTTGGAGGGTTGGTGGTGGAGTGGCGTATCACAAATGGTGGGAGAGGCCTTCTAAACAAACGGAGGGTACGAGTACAATATCAATAAGAGAGGGCGGGGATGTCTGTCTGTCTATGCACGTGCGTGTGAGAGACGGGTCGGGAGGTATGCAAGGATTATGAGGGGAGACAATATGGTAGTGGTAAGCATACTTAACTACATAGGAAGATCAACTATCGTGTGTTCGAGAAAGGGAGAGAGATCACTAGTGAGGTAATTAAGTCTATCGGTGCGTGGGGAAAAGAATTTTAGTCGACCTAGCTATATGTAGGGAGATCGGTACGTATACATGCATGCATGTGTTAGCAGCAAATAAGGTCCGGAGAGACAGACAGGGGGAGAGGGGTGCGGCTAGGAGGTGGTGCGAGAGGCCTACTATGTCGAGGGGGGAGTGTGCGACTATGAGATCGATGAAAAGAGGGGCAGGATTGTGCACCTGCGAGGAACCGTATTGGACATAGGGGGCATGGACGGTGAGAAGAGAAGAGGGGAAGTATGTGTTTGTGGTAGGCACACTTGGCTAGAGAGGTATATCGACCGGTGTGTGCCGGAAAGAAGGAGTCGGGGGGCCTACACATACCGCGGGTGAAAGAACTAAAGAGAAATAATGAACATGCACGATGGAGGGGACGCTGAGGGAGGGTGGGAGGGGGCGGGCATGTGCATGCAGGATAGAAAATTAGCGCTAGCTAGCTACAAAGAGAAGAGGATCGTGAAGGTGTTAAAGACGAACATAGATCATAATTCATTATAAAAAAGTGGATACGGATACTTGAAGAAGATATCATAATGTAGAACATTGATTATAATTTGGGCTAATGTGTGGCTTTTGCATCTCAGGGCTAAATACTTGTCATAATGTAGGGGGCGGGGCACTATACTTTGTGTGATAAACACGATGTACGTTAGATTATGAATATCTAGTTAGTACATCAAATGTACTATTATTTGGAATCAACATCAAGTGTATTCAAAAAATTGAATTCGAGTTCATATAGTACACATAGTTCCTATCTATCTCTATAGTAATCATGTGGTGTGTTGTTAAGGTAATACACGAATGATGGTTGAAGTTGGCAACAATCATGACTGTAGATTCTTATTGTAATATAGAAACGAATTCAAATTCAGTTCGAATTGCATCGGTAGTATAGACATTTGGAATGCACTAAAATGTTGGCTTGAGTAGGTTACATGCATTATAAAGCCAGCGAAAAAATTTAATTGGACATAACCTTGATTCATACTCCCTCCTTCCAACTATAGAGGGCCTAATGCATTTTCTAAGACCGCCTTTGACTATTGACAAGATTAATAGTACATGACATGCACAATGTGAAAATTATATCATTGAAAGCTCCTTTCACACACGAATTTAATGATGTGCTTTGTGTAAGTTGCATGTCATATATTATTGCTCAAATATTTGGTTGGTCAAATTTAGCCTCGAAAAACGCATTAGGCCCTATATAGATGGAAGGAGGGAGTAGCTTTGAATAGCATTTGTATAGTAAAACGGGACAAGACTCTCTCTTTGTGTGGTGCGAATAGTTTTTATTTTTTCATTTTGGTTGAGGGAAGTGCGAATTGATTTGGTACGTACAATTACAATATTACACGTTAGGCTTGTCCCTAAAATTCAACCCGCGCCTTGTTATACCCCAAAAATTCAGATATCGTGCTCCCAAAACTGGAGCCTTCACAACCCGCCCCTTGCTATCCCGAAATTACAACGCGCGCGAAAACTCCCTCCAGCTGCCAAATCCCAACACGCGAAATCTCCCTTTAATCCTGAGCCGAAAGGGCCGCTAGTTCAAATCGGTGGGGGTACTTTTGTAACGCACCCTACATTTTGGAAAAGCCGGGCCCTAAGTGATGGTTCCCCCTCCCATCACCTCCTTTTCGCCATTCGAAATCCCAGGCCGCCATAACATCTCCGCTCCAGCCGCGAAACCCCACCCTCCTCCGTCCGCCACCTCACCGCTGCCCAGCCGGAGACTCTTCCCCGACGATGTCATCCACCGCAACAGCTCGACGTCCCTCATCCGCCTCCTCGGATGAGGATCCGTCGTCCATCCCGTCGTCCCACCGGTTCAGCCGCCCCGTCCTCCACCTCCAAGGAGCTGCTCCCACGATCGCCTCGTCTATCGCGGATGCTCCATCCCCACAGGGTCGCCTTAACCTGCTCCACCGGAACCGCATCATCCTCACCGACTCCTCGGACAGAGCCGAGGCCTACGCGGCGCCACCAAAGAGGTTGTACACTCATCGCATCGCACCTTCTCCTTAACTCGACCTCCTGGGGTCGACGGTGCTCCATCCCGCTCCCCCATGGAGCGGCTACCTCGAAGCCGGCACTACGGGCGACATCTCCACAGCGGCTCTCCCCCAGTGCGAGGCCCCTTCGACGGCGGCGTCCATACCAGCCGGATCTGCTACTGCTACTCCGGCTCTCGCTCGCTCGCTCGCGTTGCTGCTGCTGCTGCTCTGGCTCTCGCTCGCTCGCCCAGCTGCTACTGCTCCGGCTCTTGCTCACGCTGCTGCTGCTGCCGCCCGGGCTCTCACTCGCTCGCTCGCGCTGCTACTGCTACTCCGGCTCTGGCTTGCTCACGCTGCTGCTGCTGCTCTCCCCCTCGCTTGTGCTGCTGATCTGCTCCGATTTAGCTACACTTCAGTCGACTGAATCGACTTTTCGGTTAGTCGATTTTCAGGGGGTGGTGGGTCTTGCCGGAGTTAAGGAAGAACCACCCGTAGCGGGGAGGGGGGCTCACTAGAGAGGTACCCCACTATCTATCTTAGGTTTCTGGGTGGGTGCTGCTCGCCAGTGGTGGGGGCGCGGTGGTGGGGCGGTGGCGTGGGGGTCGCCGGAGAAAAAGCTTGGCGTGGGGGGGTCTTGAGGGCTGGCCGGGGCGGCGGTGGACCGACGGTGGGGAGCTGTTTTGGGGCGGTGAGGCGGTAGCGGACTGGCAGTGGGGAGTTCTTTCAGGGCGGCGAGGCGACCGCGGACCGGCGGTGGGGAGTTGTTTCGGGGAGGCGAGGCGGTGCGGGGTTCGGCCGGTGGTGGCTGGCGGCTCAGGGGGTGCAGGTTGAAGATAAACTGCAGGCCCTCCCTAAACTATCCCACGTGAAGTGCTTCTCTGCTACCATAGCATTCAGTTTCGACAGTAACATTCAGATTCCACAGTAAATTTCAGTTTCGACAGTTAAGTTCAGAGTCAACAGTTTTTACCTCATCTGTTGTAGTCAGGTGGTTTTTGGTGATGTAAATTTTACATATATCCCATTTTGGTAATGCATTTTACATCATCTATTGGAGATGCTATTAGAATCCCACTTGAGATTAACACTGTCTGTCTTGTGCTGCTTCAGCCTTGATGTCTTACGGCTCACCGGAGCTGCTCCAAGGACGGAACGATCCATCAAAACAAAGCAGTGCCCTTGACGCCGTCTACAGATTCCTCAGATCTTCCTCCACACCTCCGACAGCCACCTCTGCCTCAACTTCTTTAGCAACCAACCCCATGATGCTGAGGTCGACGCGGCTACGGCAAAGAGGTTGCACACTTGTTGCATCGCTTATTAGTCTACATTCATTAGGGTTATTGTGGTTCAACGGAAAAACATAGCAATAGGAAATTTTCCTATGGCACTCTACTATTCAATTATTCATGCATTTTGTTAAAAGGAATGGAGCAAAACATCCACCTGGACCTACTTTTCAAAATCCTATGCATGAAAACAAGACCAAGTGCATTAGTGGTAGAATAACATTCTAACTCTACACGCTTTCATATGGTTTCACTTTATTTTGGCCATGTTTCTTTGCATTCCTCTGCTCCTCCTTTTCCTGTGAACCAAACACCCAAGTTGACAGAAATCCTGTGTTCACAAATGCTCTGTTTCCCATGTGCAATCCTATCCTATTCCGTAGTTTTTCCTCCTATCCCTATGTTTTTAGAATCATGCAAGCCAAATGAGCCCTTACAGAATTACTTCAGTTACAGGTAGGTGGCGAAGAAAACTTTGTGTGGTTTGTCCTGCTCCTGCCACGACGTCGTCCACCACACCTGAGCTGCTCCATCGACAGAAGCATCCACCAAACCAGACATCACGACTCCTTACCATCTTTCGCTGCCTCAGATCTCCATCCCTACCGCCGGCACCCACCGCAACGACATCACCATCATCGACTCAGCAGATGAACCTGAGGAGTACACGGGTCCACAAGAGAGGTCGCACTCTTTTGTTTCTGCTTATATTATGCATTGTTTAATATTACCTTCTACTTTATAATCCTGTTCACTGATGACCCACAAGTATAGGGGATCTATCGTAGTCCTTTCGATAAGTAAGAGTGTCGAACCCAACGAGGAGCAGAAGGAAATGATAAGCGGTTTTCAGCAAGGTATTCTCTGCAAGCACTGAAATAATAGGTAACAGATAGTTTTGTGATAGGATAATTTGTAACGAGCAACAAGTAACAAAAGTAAATAAAGTGCAGCAAGGTGGCCCAATCCTTTTTGTAGCAAAGGACAAGCCTGGACAAACTCTTATATAAAGGAAAATGCTCCCGAGGACACATGGGAATTATCGTCAAGCTAGTTTTCATCACGTTCATATGATTCGCGTTCGGTACTTTGATAATTTGATATGTGGGTGGACCGGTGCTTGGGTGCTGCCCTTACATGGAAAAGCATCCCACTTATGATTAACCTCTATTGCAAGCATCCACAACTACAACAAAAGTATTAAGGTAAACCTAACCATAGCATGAAACATATGGATCCAAATCAGCCCCTTACGAAGCAATGCATAAACTAGGGTTTAAGCTTCTGTCACTCTAGCAACCATCATCTACTTATTACTTCCCAATGCCTTCCTCTACGCCCAAATAATGGTGAAGTGTTATGTAGTCGACGTTCACATAACACCACTAGAGGATAGACAACATACATCTCATCAAAATATCGAACGAATACCAAATTCACATGACTACTAATAGCAAGACTTCTCCCATGCCCTCAGGAACAAACGTAACTACTCACAAAGCATATTCATGTTCATGATCAGAGGGGTATTAATATGCATATAGGATCTGAACATATGATCTTCCACCAAATAAACCAACTAGCATCAACTACAAGGAGTAATCAACACTACTAGCAACCTACAGGTACCAATCCCGGACTTAGAGACAAGAATTGGATACAAGAGATGAACTAGGGTTTGAGAGGAGATGGTGCTGGTGAAGATGTTGATGGAGATTCCCCTCTCCGATGAGAGGAGCATTGGTGCTCACAATGGCGATGATTTCCCCCTCCCGGAGGGAAGAGTCCCCGGCAGAACAGCACTGCCGGAGCCCTAGATTGGTTCCGCCAAGGTTCCGCCTCGTGGCAGTGGAGTCTCATCCCGAAAGCTTGCCTATGATTTTTCTTTGGACGAAAGACTTCATATAGCAGAAGATGGGCACCGGAGGGCCAACAGGGGGCCCACGAGGCAGGGGGGCGCGCCTAGGGGGTAGGGCGCGCCCCCATCCTCGTGGCCAGGTGGAGGCCCCCCTGACATATTTCTTCCGCTCAATATCTTTTATTATTTCCAAAGATAACTTTCGTGGAGTTTCAGGACTTTTGGAGTTGTGCAGAATAGGTCTCTCGTATTTGCTCCTTTTCCAGCCTAGAATTCCAGCTGCCGGCATTCTCCCTCCTTATGTAAACTTTGTAAAATAAGAGAGAATAGGCATAAGTATTGTGACATAATGTGTAATAACAGCCCATAATGCAATAAATATTGACATAAAAGCATGATGCAAAATGGACGTATCAACTCCCCCAAGCTTAGACCTCGCTTGTCCTCAAGCGAAAGCCGATAACGATAAATATGTCCACATGTTTAGAGGTAGAGGTGTCGATAAAATAAAATACGGACATGAGGGCATCATGATTAATCTCATAACAGCAACATATATGGATAATGTCATATGATTTCTTATGCTCAAGTAATAATCTATCCACAATGCAAAGTATAAATCAGAAACTTTATTGAGAACCAACCAATCATACATATTTAGAGAGCAATTTTATTGCTTGCACCGATGACAACTTACTTGAAGGATCTTACTCAATCCATAGGTAGATATGGTGGACTCTCATGGCAAAACTAGTTTAAGGGTTTTGGAAGCACAAGTAGTATCTCTACTTGGTGCAAAGAATTTAGCTAGCATGATGGGGAAAGGCAAGCTCAACATGTTGGATGATCCATGACAATATACTTTATCTCAGATATAAGAAAACATAACCCATTACGTTGTCTTCCTTGTCCAACATCAACTCTTTAGCATGTCATATTTTAATGAGTGCTCCCAATCATAAAAGATGTCCAATATAGTATATTTATATCTGAAACCTCTCTTTCATTATTACTTCCTATTAATTGCAACGATGACCAAAGCTATGTTTGTCAACTCTCAACAATTTTTAATCATCATACTCTTCCTATGTGAAGTCATTACTCTCAATAAGATCAATATGATCTCTTTGTTTCTTGTTATTCTTTTCTGTTTTCTTTTATTCACTCAAGATCATACCAAGATAATCAAGCCCTTGACTCAACACTAATCTTTATTATATAGCTCACGGACTCGATTACATAGAGAGATCATAAAGCAAAACTCAAAACTAGATCATACAAAAACTTTATTCTACTAGATCAAGATATTACTAATATAATCGAACTAAGGAAAAAAATGGTAAAGATAGGAGATGTGGTTGTGATACGATACCGGGGCACCTCCCCCAAGATTGGCAGTTGCCAAGGGGAGTGCCCATACCCATGTGATTATGTCTCCTTCTTCGGGGATGGTGATGTGATATTCTTGGTGATAATGCCCCTCAGGATACGATTCTCTTCCTCGAGCTTATTGAGTTGCTGCTTGAGGTCCATTATTTCCTTCTGAAGCTTTCCTGTAATGGCTAAAGCTCCTTGCACCCAAGGGTGTTGCATAGCTGCGGGAGAACAAGTGACACTCTTCTTCATATTTTCATAAGAAAGAAATCTAACATTGGAAGGGATAACCGAGTTTGGAATGGCTGAGCTCTGTAGTTCCCCCATCGTGAACCCAGCTCGGAAGCGAGAAGTGACTTCTTGATCCTCCATGGCATCTATCCTCATCAAATCAGCCTCCATCTCTTCCTCCGTTGCTGGCCCAAAGTCAGCATCACTGTTTGTCCTTGGTCTTGATGCCGGATGAGACACCCGGCTCTCCCCGACTGACTCTTGAGAAGACATCTTGCTCTAAACATATCATTTGCGTGATACGTAGGTCAAAACTTTTGGGAGATTATATAATGAATTTTTACCCACCAAAATACGTATCGTGCAAGAAAACGGAGTCCGGAGAGCACACGAGGTGTCCATGACGTAGGGGGCGCGCCCAGTAGGGTAGGCCGGGCCCTCCACCCTCGTGGAGCACTCGTGTCCTCCCCGGACTGCTTTTTATTTTTCAATTTTTGTAAATATTCCAAAACGGAGAAATATATCCATAAAAACTGTTTTGGAGTCGGTTTACTTACCGTACCACATACCTACTCCTTTTCGGAATCTGAAACGTTCTGGAAAGTGTCCCTTATGTATTCCTCCGGGGTTACGGTTTCAATAACATTGGTTTCAACATTTATAGGATTACCTGAGATATAGTGTTTAATTCTTTGACCGTTCACCACCTTCGGATTTGTGCCTTCGAAGTTGTTGATTTTTATGGCACCGGAATGATAGATATCCTCGATAATGTAAGGGCCTTCCCATTTGGAGAGAAGTTTTCCTACAAAAAATCTTAAACGAGAGTTGTATAGCAATACATAATCACCTACATTAAACTCACGCTTTTGTATTCTTTTGTCATGCCATCTTTTAACTTTTTCTTTAAACAACTTGGCATTTTCATAAGCTTGGGTTCTCCATTCATCAAGTGAGCTAATGTCAAATAACCTCTTCTCACCGGCAAGTTTGAAATCATAATTGAGCTATTTAATAGCCCAATAAGCCTTATGTTCTAATTCAAGAGGTAAGTGACATGCTTTTCCATAAACCATTTTATACGGAGACATACCCATAGGATTTTTGTATGCAGTTCTATAAGCCCATAATGCATCATCAAGTTTCTTGGACCAATTCTTCCTAGATCTATTGACGGTCTTCTGCAAAATTAATTTGAGCTCTCCGTTGCTCAATTCTACTTGAGCACTAGACTGTGGGTGATAAGGAGATGCTATGATTAACATTGTACTTAGCAAGCAATTTACGAAAAGCACCATGAATAAAATGTGAACCACCATCAATCATTAAATATCTAGGGACTCCAAACCTCGGAAAAATAACTTCTTTAAGCATCTTAATAGAAGTGTTATGATGAGCACTACTAGTTGGAATAGCTTCTACCCACTTAGCAACGTAATCAACAGCAACTAAAATATGTGTATATCCATTAGAGGCAGGAAAAGGTCCCATATAATCAAATCCCCAAACATCAAATGGTTCAATAACGAGTGAATAGTTCATAGGCATTTCTTGACGTCTACTAATATTACCAATTCTTTGACATTCATCACAAGACGAGACAAACTTACGGGCATCCTTGAATAGAGTAGGCCAATAAAAACCGGATTGCAATACCTTATGTGCAATTCTATCTCCAGCATGGTGTCCTCCATAAGCCTCGGAGTGACACTTGCATAGGATCTGTTCCTGTTCATGCTCAGGTACACAACGTCTAATAACACCATCTACTCCTTCTTTATAAAGGTGTGGGTCAACCCAAAAGTAATGTCTCAAGTCATAGAAAAACTATTTCTTTTGCTGGTATGTGAAACTAGGTGGTATAAATTTAGCAACAATGTAATTAGCATAATCAGCATACCATGGAGCAGTATGAGAAGTATTTATGACATTTAATTGTTCATCAGGAAAGCTATCATCGATAGGTAGTGGGTCATCAAGAATATTTGCTAACCTAGACAAGTTGTCTGCAACGGGGTTCTCAGCTCCCTTTCTATCAACAATATGCAAATCAAATTCTTGTAGCAAGAGAACCCATCTAATAAGTCTAGGTTTAGCATCTTTCTTTTCCATAAGATATTTAATAGCAGCATGATCAGTGTGAATAGTTACTTTAGAATCAACAATATACGGTCTGAACTTATCACATGCAAATACAACTGCTAAGAATTCTTTTTCAGTAGTATCATAATTTCTTTGAGCATTGTCTAGAGTTTTGCTAGGATATTGGATAACATTTAATTTCTTATCAACTCTTTGCCCTAGAATATCACCTACAGCATAATCACTAGCATCTCACATAATTTCAAAGGGTAAATTCCAATCAGGTTGCTGAACAATAGGCGTAGAGATCAATGCTTTCTTAAGTATTTCAAAAGCTTCTACACAATCATCATCAAAGAAAAATGGTATATCTTTTTGTAATAAATTAGTCAGAGGCCGAGAAATTTTTGAGAAGTCCTTAATGAACCTCCTATAAAATCCGGCGTGACCAAGGAAACTTCTTATACCTTCGATGTCCTTGGGACATGGCATATTTTCAATAGCATCAACCATGGCTTTATCAACTTCAATACCTCTTTCAGAAACTTTATGCCCCAAGACAATACCTTCATTAACCATAAAGTGGCACTTTTCCCAATTCAAGTCAAGATTAGTTTCTTCACATCTCTGTAATACTCGGTCAAGGTTGCTTAAGCAATCATCAAAAGAGGATCCATAGACGGAGAAGTCGTCCATGAAAACCTCACAAATCTTTTCACAAAAGTCAGAGAATATAGCCATCATGCATCTTTGAAAGGTAGCAGGTGCATTACATAAACCAAAAGGCATACATCTATAAGCAAAAGTACCAAAAGGGTAAGTAAAAGTAGTTTTTGATTGATCGGCTGACACAGGTATTTGAGAGAAACCAGAATAACCATCTAGAAAGCAAAAATGTGTATGTTTGGATAATCTTTTTAGCATTTGATCGATAAAAGGTAAGGGGTAATGATCTTTTTTAGTAGCCTTATTTAATTTGCGGAAATCAATTACTATCCTATAACCTGTAATAATTCTTTGCGGGATCAACTCATCTTTATCATTAGGAACGACGGTAATACCTCCTTTCTTAGGAACGCAATGGGCAGGACTTACCCACTGACTATCAGCAACGGGATAAATTATACCTGCCTCAAGGAGCTTTAGTATTTCTTTTCTTACCACTTCCTTCATCTTAGGATTCAGCCGTCGTTGATGATCACGAACTGGTTTTGCATCTTCCTCCAAATTTATTTTATGTTGACATAGAGTGGGACTAATGCCCTTAAGATCATCAAGAGTATATCCAAAAGCAGCCCGGTGCTTCCTCAGAGTTTTCAATAATCTATCTTCTTCATGCTCTGAAAGGTTAGCACTAATAATAACAGGATATATCTTTTTCTCATCAAGATAAGCATATTTAAGAGTATCAGGTAAAGGTTTTAGCTCAAACACGGGATCACCCTTGGGTGGAGGAGGATCCCCTAGGATTTCAACACGCAAATTGTGTTTCAGTATAGGTTCCTGTTTAAAGAATACTTCATCTATTTCCCTTCTTTCATTCATAAACATATCATTTTCATGGTCTAGCCAATATTGTTCTAAAGGATCACTAGGAGGTACGGCAATAGAAGCAAGACCAATTATTTCATCCTTACTAGGCAATTCCTCTTCACGGTGTTGTCTACTAAATTTAGAAAAGTTGAACTTATGAGACATATCACCCAAACCAATAGTAACGACATCCTTTTTGCAGTCTATCTTAGCATTAACAGTGTTCAAGAAGGTTCTACCAAATATAATGGGACAAAAGCTATCTTGTGGGGAACCAAGAACAAGAAAATCAGCAGGATATTTAGTTTTCCCACACAAGACTTCAACATCTCTAACAATTCCAATGGGTGATATTGTATCTCTATTAGCAAGTTTGATGGTAACATCAATACCTTCTATCTCAGCAGGTGCAATTTCATGCATAATTTCTTTGTATAATTCATGAGGTATAGCATTAGCACTGGCACCCATATCACATAAGCCATGATAACAATGATCTCCTATTTTAACAGAAATAACAGGCATGCCTACCACAGGTCTATGTTTATCTTTAGCACAAGGTTTGGCTATTCTAGCAGTTTCATCACAGAAATAAATAACATGCCCATCAATATTATCAGCCAAGAGATCTTTAACAATAGCAACATTAGGTTCAACTTTGATTTGCTCAGGAGGTGTATAAGTTCTAATATTGCTTTTACGAACAACAGTTGAAGCTTTAGCATGATCCTTTATTCTAACAGGGAAAGGTGGTTTCTCAACATAAGAAGTAGGAACAATAGGATCATTATAAGTGATAGTCTTTTCTTCAACTTCAATAGGTGCAGCTACTTTTACTTCTATGGGAGGATGATATTTAAACAACTTCTCCTTATTGAGATCAACATAAGTAGCAAAGGATTCACAGAAAGAAGCTACTATCTCAGAGTCAAGTCCATATTTAGTGCTAAATTTACGGAAAACATCGGTATCCATAAAAGATTTAACACAATCAAACTTAGGTGTCATACCTGACTCCTTACCTTCATCGAGATCTCAATCTTCAGAGCTGCGTTTAATTCTATCCAATAAATCCCATTTGAATTCAATAGTCTTCACCATAAAAGAGCCAGCACAAGAAGTATCAAGCATGGTGCGATTGTTATCAGAAAGCCGAGCATAAAAACTTTGAATAATTATTTCTCTTGGAAGGTCATGATTGGGGCATGAATAAGACATTGATTTAAGCCTCCCCCAAGCTTGAGCAATGCTTTCTCCTTCGCAAGGCCAAAATTTATATATATAATTGCGATCACGATGAACAAGATGCATAGGATAAAATTTCTGATGAAATTCCAATTTCAATCGTTTGTAGTTCCATGATCCCGTATCATCACATAGCCTATGCCATGTCAATGCATGTCCCTTCAAAGATAAAGGGAAGACCTTCTTCTTAATAACATCACCGGGCACACCTGCAAGCTTAAATAATCCACAAACTTCATCCACATAGATTAGGTGCTCATCAGGATGCTTTGTTCCATCTCCTGCAAAAGGATTAGCTAGCATTTTTTCTAACATACCCGAAGGAATCTCAAAGTGGACATTTTCGTTTTCAGTAGGTTTAGTAGGTTGAGGAGCAACTCTTTGCTCTACTGGTGGGGGTGAAGATACCCCGTACAGGCCCCTCAGAGGATTACTTTCCACAGTAACAAGTGACAGTAAATTTCAGCACACTATATAAATTTTTCCTTACCAAATTGCACCTACCAAAGGCGCTTCACTCCCCGGCAATGGTGCCAGAAAAGAGTCTTCATGACCCACAAGTATAGGGGATCTACTGTAGTCCTTTCGATAAGTAAGATTGTCGAACACAACGAGGAGCAGAAGGAAATGATAAGCGGTTTTCAGCAAGGTATTCTCTGCAAGCACTCTAATAATAGGTAACAGATAGTTTTGTGATAGTATAATTTGTAACGAGCAACAAGTAACAAAAGTAAATAAAGTGTAGAAAGGTGGCCCAATCCTTTTTGTATCAAATGACAAGCCTGGACAAACTCTTATATAAAGGAAAACCCTCCCGAGGACACATGGGAATTATCGTCAAGCTAGCTTTCATCACGTTCATATGATTCGCGTTTGGTACTTTGATAATTTGATATGTGGGTGGACCGGTTCTTGGGTGCTGCCCTTACTTGGACAAGCATCCCACTTATGATTAACCTCTATTGCAAGCATCCGCAACTACAACAAAAGTATTAAGGTAAACCTAACCATAGCATGAAACATATGGATCCAAATCAGCCCCTTACGAAGCAACGCATAAACTAGGGTTTAAGCTTCAGTCACTCTAGCAACCCATCATCTACTTATTACTTCCCAATGCCTTCCTCTAGGCCTAAATAATGGTGAAGTGTTATGTAGTCGACGTTCACATAACACCACTAGAGGATAGACAACATACATCTCATCAAAATATCGAACGAATACCAAATTCACACTAATGGCGCATCACCCCCAAGTGCGCCATTAGTATGCCAAGGAACATCGGTAAATATGGCCCCTGGGAGGCATACTAATGGCGCATGGTGGGCTATACTAATGGCGCACTGCGTGGTGCACCATTAGTATACCAGATACTAATGGCGCACCAGGGGTGCGCCATTAGTATTTAATTCTAATGGCGTCGTGCTAGTGGGGCACCAGTAGTGTGCCATTAGTAGGTAAAACTGGTGCGCCACTAGCACGCCTTTTCCTAGTAGTGGAGGACCCGCAGTTCAAATTCCAGCCGGTTCCAACTAAATCGGCCGAAGGTCTGAATGGCCAGGAGTATCTACGAGGTTCAGAAATGCATGATTTTTGGCGACAATCCATAAAATAGGGTCTAATTTGAGATGGACATGGAATGGCGCCGTTTGGGATGACCCTCCTTGTAGCCGCTTCACGAAAAAAACATGTTTTTAGCATTCAAAAAATGAAAAACGGTTTTTTTTTGTGAAATAAGTTGGAACCTTGCTTTGGCAACATTGTTTTCCATCACAAGATGGAGGCATGTGCCAAATTTTGGCCTATTATCACAAACTATTCAATGAATGCGGCCATATCATTGCTCGTTTGGCTTGAAAGCCATGAATCTTCGTTCATGGTAGGTCGTTTTTTAGAACAACTTTTCAAGAAAAACATCGGTATTCCAACTTCAGTATTTTTGCTAGTTGGTAGGCCACATTTGATGATGTGACGTGGAGGTCTCCCATTTTTTATTTTTTTGAATTATTTACGGTGTTTTCAAAATCTGGCCAATTTTTTCGCGGCGGCCGTCTGTGGCTAGGGGTTGAATCATGCAAAGATGTTGTTGATTCTTTAATGAAATGCCTGCCTGTGAAGCTAAAAATAATTTTTAGCAAAAATACCGGGCAAGTTATGGAGGACCCACAGTTCAAATTCCAAACGGTTCCAGCTAAATCGGCCGAAGGTTGTCTGAATGGCCGGGAGTAGCTACGAGGGGTGGAAATGCATGATTTTTGGCGACCGTCCGTAAAATATGGTCAGCTTTGAGGTAGACATGGAATGGCGCCGTTCGGGATGACCCTCCTTGTAGCCGCACTACTAGAAAAAGGCCTACTAGTGGCGCACCAGTTTTGCCTACTAATGGCGCACTACTGGTGCGCCACTAGCATCACGCCACTAGTAATTTTTATCTAGTATACTAATGGCGCACCAGTGGTTCGCCATTAGTATATGCCACGGTGCGCCATTACTATCTGACTTAGTAATGGCGCACCACATAGAAGTGCGCCATTAGTAACAATTTTTTTTCAAAGATTTTTTCAGAAATATTTTTTTCAAAATTTTTTTTTAAATTATTTTTCAAAAAAATTTCAAAATCTTTTTTCAAAATTTTTTCCCAACTTTTCTTAATCTCGGGTCACTATGGCTTAATCTCAGGTCAATATGCTTAATTTCAAGTCAAATCGCACTAAGTGGTCAAACTTCCCGAAAGGTCACCCATCCTCACACTACTCCAGCCCGAGCACGCTTAACTTCGCGGTTCTATCCAACCCCAGCACCACCTCACTTAACAGCCATTTGTTGATATATCTATCATATCAATCCTATTAAACCTTGTTGATGTCTACGACTTTGTTCATATTCATGAGTATGATGAAATTTTGAAAAATATTTCAAACTTCCCTGTCATATTACGAATCATTTTTTGAAAAAAAAACCAAAAAAATTCAAAACCAATATTTTTCTGTTACTAGTGGCGCACCTAGCAACCGGTGCGCCACTAGTAAGTTTGAAATTTTTTGAATTTTTTTGCCTCCAGATCTTGAAAGCCCCGTATCTTTTTTGAAAATGTTTAACAGGGTTCCCCCAGTTAAATTCGGACGTAACTTTTCGAGTAGATGATTTTTCATATAAAAAACTTTTTCATCCGAGTTCGTATGCAAAAGTTATGCCCATTTTAAGAAATTCCAGAGAGATTTTGCAAATAAAGTCGAAATTCATATTTGTTAATTTTCCCAACAACTAGACCACATATCACATGGGAAACTTATTTTATTTTATTTTTTCGACATTTCCATCATTTTCTTTTATTTTTTTTAAACTGAAAAGGCGGTCCACGGGGGGGGGGGGGTGCATTCGGTGGAATGGGCCAAGTTACTAATGGCGCACCGTGGGGGTGGTGCGCCATTAGTAGTTCATCTAGTAATGGCGCACAGTGGGAGTGGTGCGCCATTAGTAGTTGAACTAGTAATGGCGCACCGTCCCATGGTGCGCCATTAGTAGTTTAAAAAATAAAAATAAAAAATATTTGAAAAAATATTTTGAAACATAATTACTAATGGCGCACCGTGGGATGGTGCGCCATTAGTAGTTTTGAAAAAAAAAATTTTTTACTAATGGCGCACCGTGGATGTGGTGCGCCATTAGTATTTTCACACTAATGGCGCACCAACACATGGTGCGCCATTAGTATTTAGTAATGGCGCACCACATGTACAGTGCGCCATTAGTGTCCATATTGCCTATAGCTGTTTTTGTAGTAGTGCCACTTCACGAAAAACACATGTTTTTAGCATTCAAAAAATGAAAAATTGTTTTTTTGTGAAACAAGATGGAACCTCCTTTGACAACATTGTTTACCATCACAAGACGGAGGCATGCGCCAAATTTGGGCATATTATCACAAACTATTCAACGAATGCGGCCATATCATTGCTCGTTTGGCTTGAAAGCCATGAATCTTCGTTCATGGTAGGTCGTTTTTTAGAACACCTTTTCAAAAAAATCAGTATTCCAAGTTTAGAAATTTTTTCTAGTTGGTAGGCCACATTGGATGACGTGACGCGAAGGTCTCCCATTTTTTTGAATTTTTTACAGTGTTTTCAAAAACTGGACGATTTAGTCGCGGCGGTCGTCTGTGACTAGCGGTTGATTCATGCAAAGCGGTTGTTGATTCTTTGATGAAATGCCTACCTGTGAAGCTAAAAATGATTTTTGGCAAAAATAACAGGCAAGCTATGGAGGACCCGCAGTTCAAATTCAAGCCGGTTCGAGCTGAATCGGCCGAAGGTTGTCTGAATGGCCAGCATAAGCTACGAGGGTCGGAAATGCATGATTTTTGGCAACCGTCCGTAAAATAGGGTCTGCTTTGAGGTAGATATGGAATGGCGCCGTTGGGGATGACTCTTCTTGTAGTCGCTTCACGAAAAACACATGTTTTTAGCATTCAAATATGGAAAACGGTTTTTTTGTGAAACAAGTTGGAACCTCGCTTTGGCAACATTGTTTTCCATCACAAGCTGGAGGCATGCGCCAAATTTGGGCATATTATCACAAACTATTCAACGAATGCGGCCATTTCATGTTTTTAACAATCTTAATGAAAAACCATGTTATTAACAATCACGAAATGAAACTTATATTGTTTCATACATGAGCATGCACAAAAACCCATAATTTTATCTTTCATCCATGAGCATGCACAAAATTTGAATTCCCATCAATTACCAAACTAAATATTCATAATTAAGAAACTGACATGTTTAGATGACACTGTCATACTTGAGCATCCATGAGCATGCACAAAATTTCAATTCTCACCGTTTTCAAAGTAAGCTTGGGTGACATTGTCATACTTAAGAGGTTTACACTAACAAGCTTAAACCTGACATACTTAACATTGACATGTTCAGATTAACAAACATTGCCACTTGATTTCTTAACATCTTCACTCGTTCTTCTCCTTCATCATCCTGATGCGCTTAGAGTGGCGAATGCCGACGCGGATGTACTCCTCTACCACAATTGGCATGGTCCTGTCGCCCACCTATGGGATCGCCGGCGCTACCACCATCGCGAGGTCATTGTCACGCACCACCATCACGAGGTCATCATCAAGCACCACAATCGCGAGGTCGTTGTCAGCCACCATAGCAAGGTCATCGTCAGCCACCACCATAGCAAGGTCGTTGTCAGCCACCACCATAGCAAGGTCGTCGTCAGCCTCAATAGGCCGCACCTCCCCGCTCTGCTCCTCTTCTTCCCCGCTCTGCTCCTCGTCATCCCGGCTCTGCTCCTCTTCTTACCCACTCTGCCCCTCGTCATGCCCACAGCTGCTCACATTGCCTAGCCAAATGCAACAAAGTTTTTTAGCAATTGGTGTGAGACGAAGCAAAAACGACAGGAAGAAGAGAGGCAGAGAGCTTACTGGCATCGTCGTCGTGCTGGTAGTACATGCGACACATGGTGTTGTCGAACATCTTCATCGTGAACATGGGGTCGCCATGGTAGCGGAAGACAAGGAAGTGCCCGAGCTGCAGGTCATGCGAGTGGGCGAAATGCTCCCAGCCGGGCCCTAGGTACATGTGGCCTTTGGCGTAGAACACCACCAACATGTCCCACAGCCTGCGACGCCCGCTGTCGGCCTGCCACAGCTTCACTTTCTGGAGCTCACGACCGGCGAGCATCTTCGCAAACTTGTCAGGCAGCCTCTGCAGGGAGGGTCAAGAAGTGGTTAATTGTGCCCATCAAGCACTAGACAGTAGAGTGATGATAAAGAGATGGGTGAAGGGGAGATCTTGTCTTGAATATACCTGCCTACTGCAGGATTTCTCAATTATGATCTCGAAGAACTCGAAACCTTCCAAGCCGGCCATCTCACTTCTTGGCGTGGCAGAGCGCAGCCGGCGGTGGCGGCCTCCTCTCCTCTCTTCAAACCATCATTGTAATTAAACAAAAAGTTACCATAAACAGGACTGGACATAGGTGAAACAGAACCAAGTTTATGATGGCAAAAGTGAGAAAAAAAGCAATGCACTTGTGGACATTTATGATGGCAAGAAGACTTGTGGACATCTACAGAAACTTGCCTCTAATCCAACTTGGCTCTAATTCATCACTATCATATTTGAGAAATGGACATAGTTGGAACAGAGCCAAGTTTTTAGATATGAAAGAAAACTGAGAAAAAAGCAATGCACTTGTGCTCAACAACATCAACAAGACTTAATTAGTTTGCTAGTTTAGTTGGCCTATGGCAATTGGCACCCTTCAAAACAGTAGAATATTTACTAGCTATCTTTGCTAGGGCCTCAATTTGGAATAATACTATAAAGGGCAACACAATATGCTACTACTCTATCTAGAATGGACCATATCTGCCCAGGTGCCCATGTCTACTATAAATGGAAAACACAGCTAGAACCATATCTACTATAAATGGACCATATCTGCCCATGTGCTACATTTTTCTAGAACCAAATCTAGAACCATATCTTTAAGACCTGCACTTAAGAACTGAAGAAGTGAATGTAAAACTGAAAATGTTGAAAAATAAACCATAGTAATCTTAAAATAGGGATTTGTGGTGCACTTAAGAACTGAAGAACTCAATCTAGTATTAGAATTTGAAACCCAACACTTAAGAACTGAACCTAAGACTAAAGAAATTGAAAAATGGAGCATAGTAATCTAACAAAGTACCCTAATCAATATTGCATCCACCAAGAACAACTAGAAAAATTCTCAGACCCTAGAACAATATGCCGAATCTGCTGCTACTCAAACAACTCTGCATCCACCAAGAACAACTTTGCATTCAACTTTGCATCAACCAAGCACAGCCCCAAACCTTAGAGAAATAACATGGCGCCGCGGGATATGAAAAATAACACAAACCCATACAACTTACCACACAGAGTGGGCATGGCGGACGTGGCGAGAGCGAGGATAAGTGGCGAGCGACGTCGGGCCGGTGGGGGCTTATGAGGATAGGGCAAGTTGGGTCACGGTGCCACCATAGAAGGCCGGGAAAAATACTTATAGGCAGAAGGTAGCGCGACGGTCATCGGAATTCAATGCATAATGAAGCAGGCATGGCTTAGCGCGTCAGCTTGCGGTGGAAAACTAAAGAAACTGAAATTCTGACTGTGCCGTCCCGTCCCGTCCGTCCTGGGTCGGACGTCGGCATGACGGTCAAACGAATGCACTCGAATCATCTCCCTCCTTGTCAATAATGATTCGACGTATTTAAAAGGCCCGCAACAATTAAAGAGCATCTTTTTCGCATAAGTTAGCTGCCTTAATTATGGCCGGCTGCATGCAGGCACTCAAAATCGCTCGCAGCCAGTACGCGGAGCAGCATGCAACGAGTCGCAGCCGAGGGCATTAGTTGATGAACTTTAGCATGGCGATAAGGCATTTCCGAACATTTTCGCTGGTATTTTCTTCAGATTCGCATGGCATTTTCTTTATAGCAGCTTGTCAGTTTCTTCAGAGGTAGGCATTTTTATTCAAAAAACTGCCACTTCGGATCTTGCATCGGAACTAAAACAGCCAGGAGCGCATTAGTAGGCTAGCTAGTGATCGATTAGTAACTTGTAAACACTGAGCGAACGGATATAAGGAACTGTTAATGCATCTCAATGATTCACAGATCATATACAAATATGTAGCTCCAAAAGCAAAGATCAGCCACAACTAAAACCAAGTAGTACGATTCCCATACATAAGATCAACATGTTAATGCATCTCAATGATTCACAGATCATATGCAAATATGTAGCTCCAAAAGCAAAGATCTAGAAAAAACATATGTTCTTCCTACTAACGTGGATGCTTCTCTTGGCCGACATTCAGTACAGACTGAAAGACAAATTTGTTTGTGAAGTCTACAATTCCTCTTGCAAACGTAAGTGGTTTCACCAACAGCTGGAACCATGAGAATGAACCATACATGATGGAGGAACATCCACTGCAATATGATTTGGTCTTCTCTTGTTCACACGGCGAGACTATTTTCGGAATACAAACTTTAACTTAGGCAAAATGATGCCCATTGTATAATCAGACCAATGCAATGAAGCACCTAGTGTTGGCCAATAAATAGTAAAGTACTACTTTTTGCAGTCCATGAAGTGACACTAGTAGAAAACTTGGCTTTGGTCACAGGGCAATATTCACATTAGTCCCGGTTCAGTCATGAACCGGGACTAATGTGAGCATTGGTCCCGGTTCGTGCGGCCAGGGGCCTGCCGGGCCTCGTGGGGGCATTGGTCCCGGTTCGTCCGGCCCCTTTGGTCCCGGTTGGTGGGATTAACCGGGACCAATGGGCCTCGCTCCTGGCCCACCACCAATGGTCCCGGTTGGTGGCTTGAACCGGGACCAGAGGCTCACCCTTTAGTCCCGGTCCATACCACAAACCGGGACTAAAGGGTTGGTCCTAGTTGCGGTCAGAGTTTAGTCCCACCTCGCCAACCAAAGGGCGCTCACACCTGTTTATAAGCCCGTCCCTCTCTGCCTTGTTGAGCTCCTCTCCAAGTGAAAATAGATGCCCTTATACAGGGAGTTTGACCTAAATTCAGAGTAAATTTCTTTGAATTTCATAGAAATTTATTATGAATTTAGGTTGAATTTTCTCTATAGGCGCATCTATGTTCATTTTTTTATAGTAAATAAAATAAATAAACCTTAATAAAATAAATAAAAATAAATAAACCTTAATAAAATAAAATAAAATAAACTATAGTAAATAAAATAAATAACCCTTAATAAAATAAATAAAAATAGCAGCAGTAAAATAAATAAAAATAGCAGCTGTAAAATAAATAAAAATAAAATAAATAAAGTAAAATACATAAGTAATTAGAAACAAAGTGGAATAAAATAAATAAGTTTTTTGTTGTAAGTAGAAACAAAACAAAATAAATAAAGCAAAAGAGAAAACAAAAAACGGGGAAAAAATTATGCCACCTACTGGGCCACCACGGCCTGAATACGACTTGAAACCCATCCATGGGCCAGGATTCAGGCCCGCAGAAGGCCTAGTAGGCCCCACAGGCAAAGAGAACGGTTAGGCCCGAAAGCCTGCAGTTGAGAGGAGCTCGAGAGGGTGGGCGCAGCAGCGCTTATAAACCACTCTCGAGCTCTCTGAACTAGCAAGGTGGGACTAAACTTTTGACGCGGGGCAGCACAAGGCCTTTGGTCCCGGTTGGTGCCACGAACCGGGACCAATGAGTTGCCTATATATACCCCATCGCCACAGCAGAGCACTCCACAGTGCTCTGTTTTTTCTGGCCGGCGAGGGGAGGGCATTTGGGTGCTCTAGCTCACCTCCTATGCACATGAGGTGTTCGATGAAATGTCTGAGGCACACTAGTTAATCTTTCTCCTCTCGAAGCTCGACCTCTGAGCTCCATTTTCCCCGAGATTTGTCTAGGTTTAGCGGTTCGTCACGTCCCGTCCCCGTCTTCACCGCCGTTGATCACCCGCGCCGATCTCGTCGCCAGCACCAGCGTGGTGAGCCTCTTGTTCTTATCTTCTTTCTGAAAGAAAAAAATTCTTACTTTAGATAGATACTTGTCTAATTTTGTTACTTTTATTATTCCTTCTTATTACATAGTGCGATGGTTTTGGTATCCGCCCCCGTCAGCCCTCGTCCTGTCTATGATTTGGATGTGGTATATATTATCTCTTTATAACTATTTGGTTCATTTATTGTTTATGACAAATATACCGACCAACGTGACATAGATTTTATTTATCTAGGAGGTGGTTGAACCAGAAATTCGAACCGACCCTATTGTCGAGAGGTTAAATTTAGTTGAAGAAGAAAACAATTACTTGAAGGAAAAAATAAAAAAAATTGAGGAGGAGAAGATGATATTGGAGTTGCATGTTGCGGATGTCGTCGATGATCACAAGATCATGATGGATGCAATGCGCTTGAAGATTAGAAAGATTAGAAAATATGCCATTCATACCGAGGCTTGGTATCATTATGCCGTTGGATCAATTGTTACCTTGGTTGCGATTATGATCGCATTTGTTTTCGCATTGAAATGTTTTACATAGTTTCAATGTATGGTTTAATTAATTAGATGCTTTGGAGAGCTATATATATGTTGTTAGATGAGAACTATGTATGTACTTTGGTTTTAATGTGATGATGAACTTCTATTAATTTGGTCACTTAATTATCTATTCATGATGTTCTGTAATGGTTTTTGACACACTTAATTATATATAATGCACGCAGATGAACCGACAATGGATGTATGGTGACAGACACACCTCCGAGTACATTAAGGGCGTGCATGATTTTCTCGAAGTGGCTGAGGCAAACAAGCAGAATGGTTTTATGTGTTGTCCATGCCCTACATGTGGGAATACGAAGTCTTACTCTGACCGGAAAATCCTTCACACCCACCTGTTTTACAAGGGTTTCATGCCACACTATAATGTTTGGACGAGGCACAGAGAAATAGGGGTTATGATGGAAGACGGCGAAGAAGAAGAGGACGATGACAACTATGTGCCCCCTGAATACGGTGATGCTGCAACGGGGGAAGCTGCTGAAGATCAAGAGGAACCAGACAATGTGCCCAATGATGCTGCAAGGGGGGAAGCTGCTGAAGATCAAGAGGAACCAGTGCCCGATGATGATGATCTCCGCCGGGTCATTGTCGATGCAAGGACGCAATGCAAAAGTCAAAAGAAGAAGCTGAAGTTCGATCGCATGTTGGAGGATCACAAAAAAGGGTTGTACCCCAATTGCAAAGATGGCAACACAAAGCTCGGTACCGTACTGGAATTGCTGCAGTGGAAGGCAGAGAATGCTGTGCCTGACAAAGGATTTGAGAAGCTATTGAAAATATTGAAGAAGAAGCTTCCAAAGGATAACGAATTGCCCGACAGTACATACGCAGCAAAGAAGGTCGTATGCCCTCTAGGATTGGAGGTGCGGAAGATACATGCATGCCCTAATGACTGCATCCTCTACCGCGGTGCGTACAAGGATCTGAACGCATGCCCGGTATGCGGTGCATTGCGGTATAAGATCGGACGAGATGACCCTGGTGATGTTGACGCCGAGCCCCCTAGGAAGAGGGTTCCTGCGAAGGTGATGTGGTATGCTACTATAATACCACAGTTGAAAGGTCTGTTCAGAAACGAAGAGCATGCCAAGTTGATGCGATGGCACAGTGAGGACCTTAAGAAAGACATGAAGTTGAGAGTACCCGCTGACGGGTCGCAGTGGAGAAAAATCGGGAGAAAGTACTGGGCTGAGTTTGCAGCTGACCCAAGGAATGTATGGTTTGGTTTAAGCACGGATGGCATTAATCCTTTCGGGGAGCAGAGCAGCAATCACAGCACCTGGCCCGTGACTCTATGTATGTATAACCTTCCTCCTTGGATGTGCATGAAGCGGCAGTTCATTATGATGCCAGTTCTCATCCAAGCCCCTAAGCAACCCGGCAACGACATTGATGTGTACCTAAGGCCATTAGTTGAAGAACTTTTACAGCTGTGGAATGGAAACGGTGTACGTACATGGGATGAGCACAAACAGGAGGAATTTAACCTGCACGCGTTGTTGTTTGTAACCATCAACGATTGGCCCGCTCTCAGTAACCTTTCAGGACAGACAAACAAGGGATACCACGCATGCACGCACTGTTTAGATGACACTGAAAGTATATACCTGGACAAATGCAGGAAGAATGTGTACCTGGGCCATCGTCGATTTCTTCCGACCAACCATCAATGTCGAAAGAAAGGCAAGCATTTCAAAGGCGAGGCAGATCACCGGAAGAAGCCCGCCATGCGTACCGGTGATCACGTACTTGCTATGGTCAATGATTTACACGTAATCTTTGGAAAGGGTCCCAGCGGACTAGCTGTTCCGAATGACGCTGAGGGACACGCACCCATGTGGAAGAAGAAATCTATATTTTGGGACCTACCCTACTGGAAAGATCTAGAGGTCCGCTCTTCAGTCGACGTGATGCACGTGACGAAGAACCTTTGCGTGAACCTGCTAGGCTTCTTAGGCGTGTATGGGAAGACAAAAGTTACACCTGAGGCACGGGAGGACCTGCAACATTTGCACAAAAATACGACATGCCTCCGAAGCAGTACGAAGGTCATGCCAGCTACGCTCTTACGAAAGAAGAGAAAGAAATCTTCTTTGAATGCCTGCTCAGTATGAAGGTCCCGACTGGCTTCTCCTCGAATATAAAGGGAATAATAAATATGCCAGAGAAAAAGTTCCAGAACCTAAAGTCTCATGACTGCCACGTGATTATGACGCAACTGCTTCCGGTTGCATTGAGGGGGCTTCTACCGGAAAACGTCCGATTAGCCATTGTGAAGCTATGTGCATTCCTCAATGCAATCTCTCAGAAGGTGATCGATCCTGAAATCATACCAAGGCTAATGAGTGATGTGGCGCAATGTCTTGTCAGTTTTGAGCTGGTGTTCCCACCATCCCTCTTCAATATCATGACGCACGTCCTAGTTCATCTAGTCGACGAGATTGTCATTCTGGGGCCCGTATTTCTACACAATACGTTCCCCTTTGAGAGGTTCATGGGAGTCCTAAAGAAATATGTCCGTAACCGCACTAGGCCAGAAGGAAGCATCTCCATGGGCCATCAAACAGAGGATGTCATTGGGTTTTGTGTTGACTTCATTCCTGGCCTTAAGAAGATAGGTCTCCCTAAATCCCGGTATGAGGAGAGCCTGACTGGAAAAGGCACGCTTGGAGGGGACTCAATAATATGCAGGGATGGATATTCTTGGTCTCAAGCACACTACACAGTTCTACAGAACTCTACCTTGGTGACCCCGTATGTCGATGAACACAAGAACTGTCTGCGCTCCAAACACCCGGAGCAGTGTGACGACTGGATTACATGTGAACACATCAGGACTTTCAGCAATTGGTTGGAAACACGTCTCAGAGGTGACACCACTATTTGTGATGAGTTGTACTCGTTGTCCAGGGGACCATCTTCGACTGTATTGATTTACAAAGGATACGAGATAAATGGGGATACATTTTACACGATCGCCCAAGATCAAAAGAGAACCAACCAAAACAGCGGTGTCCGCTTTGATGCAGCAACCGAGAGGGGAAAGGACACATATTATGGTTACATAATGGACATATGGGAACTTGACTACGGACATGATTTTAAGGTCCCTTTGTTTAAGTGCAAATGGGTCAATCTGTCACGAGGCGGGGTACAGGTAGACCCACAGTACAGAATGACAACAGTGGATCTGAACAATCTTGGGTACACTGACGAACCGTTCGTCCTAGCCAATGATGTGGCACAGGTTACTATGTGAAGGACATGTCTACCAGACCGAGAAAAAGAAAAGATAAGGAAGCGAATACATCATACGATGAGCCAAAGCGCCACATAGTTCTTTCAGGAAAAAGGGACGGCCTTTGGGCTGCTGAAAAGAGGCCTTTGGTCCCGGTTGGTGGCACCAACCGGGACTAAAGGGGGGCATTGGTCCCGGTTGGTGCCACGAACCGGGACCAATGCTCTCAGTATATAAGAAAGCACTTAGCGTTTTTCAGATTCATCTCTACATCAGTTCCCCCGCCTCGACGCCGCCGCCAGGCTGCCCGAGCTCGCCCCGTCGACGCCGTCGCCGCCCTCTGCTGCCTCGTCGATGCGCACGCCGCCGACGGCCCGCCCCGACCACGCCGCGCGTCCCTTCCCCGACCACGTCGTCGTCGCCCCAGCTACCCCGACCACGCCGCCGTCGCCTCTGCCCCTGCCCCGACCACGCCGCCGTCGCCTCTACCCCGACGTGCGCTATGTCTCTGCCCCTACACCGACCACGCCGCACCTCTCATCCTTTGGTCAGGGCCGGCACTGCCCCCTTCCTCCCTTTTTTTTCTGCACATATATATGATGTTTTTTTCCTGATTATATGTATATGTATGAGTATATGTATGTGTGTATATCTGTTTATATGTCCTTTTTTAGATATTTTTTTGCATTTTTATAAAAATGTATATATGTATGTATATATGTTCTCTATGTATATATATGTTCATGTATATATGCAAAAGATAGATTTTTAGAAAAGTTAGGATTTTTTTCTGTCCATAGATTTTTTGGTGATATTAATTATTGTAGAAACGCACATGTTTGTATATTCATATGAACAATGCATTAGGCAAAACCTTTACTTTTCTTCGAAATTTTCTATTTGAACATTTTTTTATGAATGAGAGGAAAAAGGAAAATAAGAAGAGGAAGAATAAAGGAGAAGAAGAGGAGAGGAAGAAGAGGAGAAATAAATAAGAAGAGGAAAAAAGAAGAAAAAGAAGAGGAGAAGAAGAAAGGAATAGAGGAGAGAAGAAGAAAAGAAGAATTCCTCTATTCCTTTCTTCTTCTCCTCTTTTTTTTCTTCTTTTTTTTCTTCGATCTTCTCCTCTATTCCTTTCTTCTTCTCCTCTTTTTATTTCTTCTTCGTTTTCTTATGTTTTATCGGGTCTGTCGTCGTCGATATACCCCACTCCCGATAACTTCAACACGAGGGGGGGTCGATATACCCCCTCCCCGATAATATTATTTTCCCATGTACGTATGTCGTCGTTGTCAATATAACCCCCTCCCGATAACTTCAACACGTGGGGGGGGGGGTCGATATACCCCCTCCCCGATAACATTATTTTCCCATGTATGTATGTCGTCGTTGTCGGTATATAACTCCCTCCCAGATAACTTCAACATGATGGACGGTCGATATTTATACCCCCTCTCGACCGTGATAACTTATACCACGGGAGCACCCCCCGGCCCTCTCGCTCGACCAAAACTCTCGAGGACACCCAAACCCTAGAAAAAAACGATGTCGGTCTCCTACCCCCTCCAGCCGTGCCCCTACCCTCGAAGCGTTGCCGAGGCCACCCCAAACCCCGAATAAGCTAGGTCTACATTCGCACTAATCCACATGCTGTCATGTTTGTGTAATAATTGCCATGTTGTAATATTTGCAGAAACAATGGAGCACGGACGAGATGAGCAAGCAGAAGAGGTGTTGGGGGACATAATCTTAGCCGGAGGTGATATCTTGTCGTATCTTAACGACAATGATGGTCTGGAAGAACAGGATGAAGAAGCAGGCTACGGTGATCGAAGAGTGGAGGAGGAAAGACATGATTATGATGGCTCCGGTGACCCAATGCTGGTGCAAGAAGGAGCCCATGGTGACGGCTCCGGTGATCGAACAGAGTCCGGCTAGGTAAATATATTAGTTAAGCCCGTGCTAACTAGCTAATTGATGCATTCATTGTTTTGGTATGCACACATATTAATTAATTAACTCTCATCTTTCTTTTTTTTCTAGCCCTCCGGATCAAGCACAACTTCGGTAAAGAGTCGAGGCCCAAAGAGAAAGTTGCGCTCGGATGAAAGGTTTGAGATCACAGCAATCGCGCGCGACGGCCAACCGATTGAACCCATCCAGACAAAGGAAGCATTTGCTGCTCAGTGCGGGGTTCTTGTTAGGGACAAGATCCCGATTAGCATCCACCAATGGTATAAGCCTAAGAAGGAAGACCCTGAGGTGTCTTATGTCAATGATATGCAGAAAGATGATCTTTGGACTGAGCTGAAGGCAAATTTCACCCTACCGCCAGAGGAGGATCCGGAGAAGCGAGTTAAAGAGCAATTAATCAAGTCTCATGCTCTTAAGAAGATGGCAGACCTATTCAGGAGGTGGAAGAATGAGCTGAAAACGTTTGTCGACAAAGAAGAGACACCAGAATTCATCGGCCGGTATGAGAAGATCAGAGATCACTGGTCCGCATTTGTGGCCCACAAGACATCGGAAAAGAGTAAAAAGATGTCAGCGACAAACAAGAAGAATGCTGCGAAGAAGAAGCTTCACCATCGCACAGGGTCAGGTGGCTACCTCAAAGCCCAGCCTAAGTGGGCCAAGGCTGAGAATGATCTGCTTGAAAAAGGGATCGAACCACAGACAATGAACTGGACAGACCGTTGCCGGACTTGGTTCTTCGAGGCTGGCGGAAAATTGGACCCTGTATCAGGGAGGTGCGTTTGGACGAACGAGATTTTGAGAATACCAGTCAAGAAGATTCAGCAATATATCGATGCAGCGCAGGAAGGGACGTTCGTTCCAGACAGAGAGAATGATGAGCTCACAATGGCCCTCGGGAATCCTGAGCACCCTGGACGGACACGAGGCACGCCAGGCTCCGTTCCATGGGAGGCTGGTTTTCCGGACGCAGGCGATTACAAAAGCCATGAGAGGAGGAAAAAAATGGAGCAGACCAAAATTCAGAAGCTGCACGAAAGGGTTCAAGCGCTAGAGGAACGAGACGGCAATCGACATGCCGAAACTACCCCGCCATCTCAGTGGAGAAGCAGCGTGGCTTCCACCGAGCTACTTCAGCCGGAGCATGTCTTGATGGCTCCTGCTAGCTACCCCGTGGATGCTATCACGGAGTCTCAACATTGCCACCTTATGGCGCAATGGCAGAACTTCAAAGTCAAGGCGGCTGTTGGCTCTGTTTTACCTCCTGAACCCGGCGCAACCTACCACTGCCGGCCGATTCCAGAAGGATATGCTAGGGTGATGGTGGATGAAATAACGGAGGGATTTGAGGACCTCCAGCTTGACCACCCTACCGGTGAAGGGGAGACTCGGCTGGGCTCTGCTCTGAAGACTCCATGCCTATGGCGGAAGGAGCTCATCAACCTTCCAAACTGGACGCCTCCGGCTAGTAAGGGCACTCCGCCTCCTCCTCCGGCGAGTGATCAGGGCACTCAGCCTCCTTCTCCGCCGCGTGGCGGCACTCCGCCTCCTCCTCCGGCGAGTGATCAGGGCACTCAGCCTCCTTCTCCGGCACGTGGCGGCGCTCCGCCTCCTTCTCCGCCTGCGCCGGTGCGCCAGAGTAGCCAACCTCCTCCTTCTCCGCCTCGTCATCAAGGGCAGAAGAGACCCGCCACCGCTCCGGCTGCTCCGGCGCATCGTAGTCCTTCTCCTCCGCCTCGTAAGCAAGGAAAGAAGACAGCCGTAGCCGCTCCATCTGCTCAGCCGGCGTCTAGCAGTATAGCTGCCAGAGGCGGGAGGCAATACAGATTCGGTCTCTCTGAAGACTCCAGAGAAGTTACCATACGAGAGGACCGAGGAGGAGAACGCGAAGATCGTGCGAGCCGAAGTGCAGAACTTCTTTGAAGGGGTGAAAGCAAAGAAACATCCACCTCCGGAGGAGAAGGTAGATCTGGTGAAAGCGAATCGCACTCTGGCTGCCCTGACAAAACCACCAAAGTCTCCGCCGAAAGGCAACTATGAGCGCATTATTGCAAAGACATTTGTCGAAGCGGAGCGGTCGGGAAGTACTGTCAGTGATCAAAGGTTAAAAGAACGACGAGCTGGGAAAAAAATTGCCCAGCTCGGCGAACAAGCGAACCAATCATGCCCCCCGCTCAAGGTGTCTAAAGACATCGTCGCTAATGCTCCGAGGATGGTGGCCGGTTATAGCAATCTTGGAGATTACCTGCCCGACGATGTACATTATGAAATCATGGAGGTGGACGAACACAAATACCATTACGGGAAGCCTCTCATCAAAGATGAAAGATCTCTAACAACGATGATGCGAAGATTACATGATTGGTACATGAAAACCTGCAGAGAGTCTGATGGGATGGATACTTTGACGCTGAGAGTTAAACCGGAGCATGACCTCATTGGAATTGAACTGCTGAATGTTCCATTTGAGGAGTTCTTCCAGTTTTTCAATCAAAAGGCCCTCGCTAAATCAATGATCACTTGCTACTGTCTGTAAGTAGTACTACTTCTGTCATTAAGTCTCTCTATATAGGTCATCTCTTTCATTGTCTGTATTTATAATTATCCTCACTATGTTATGGAGATTGAAGATCGCCGAATTGAAGAAAAGACAAATCGGTGATATTGGGTTCATTGACACAAATCTCATAGATGCATATACGGTTGAAAAACATGCCAAAGAAGCCGAGGCCAACTTGCTACGATCGTTGGTATTAAATCAAAACAAAGATATAATACTCTTTCCTTACAACTTCAAGTGAGTGTTACTGTCTTGTGCATATTCGGTTTCCCTTATTAGTCCAGGTTATGGTAATGTAATTGATGACTTATGCATGCATGCGCACGTTCCACTATATTCTCCTAGGGATTAAGCTTGAGCAGGGAGTAGTAACCGTCTTAGACTCGAGACGAAAAGATCCCCAGGACTATGCAGACATGACTCAAATGCTCGAGAAGTAAGTTAAATCGATCATTATCCACCACATCAGCAACTTTGTTCATTTCCTGATATCAAGTACTTGTTTTCTTTGTCTGGCAGGGTTTGGAGAAAATTCACCACAAAAGCTCCGGGACTGCCGAAGAAGCTGCAATTTAGACACCCGAAAGTAAGTACTATAGTAGCATGTTCCGCACATCTCCTAGTGATTCAAGCGCTAGTTTCATCAATACCATTTAGCATGCTTGCTTATCAGTTAGCTTGACCTCTATTTCTTGTAAAGTGGTTGTGGCAGGAACAAGGGAATGATTTCTGTGGATACTACGTTTGCGAGTCTATCCGCCACACGACCTGTGAGCGGGGCTACTCTGACGAACAATATGAAGTGCGTAAGCAATAATATTCACAATTTTATTTTATTACCATCATTTGTGTCGAGTTTCATTTATTCATATATATATATATATTGACCCCTTCTTCAAATTAGATGTTTCAGATGCGGGATGAACTCCTAGCACCATATCGTATGCGAGCAATTCAAGAGGAATTGGCGGCATTCTTCCTTGACCACGTGATCGCTGAAAATGGAGAATACTATGTGGACCCTATGTTCTTACAATTTAATTAGGAGATTATATTGTAAGAGATAATTATTGTATATATGTAGCCGGTAGTGTCAGATAGATATACGAGAACTTGTTGTTCGACCAATCTCTCGGAGAAGGAGAGGTGGTCGATATCACTTCTCTCTGTATGCATATGTTCATGACGATCTTCTGTTTCCTTCATTTGCTTACTAGCTAGCGTGTCTAGTCCTCTCCATATGTATATAGTACGTAGCGTCGACCAAGCACGGAGATAAGAGAGGACACTTCTCTCTATTAATTAGCTAGCTAACACAATATATGAAACACCTAAATTAACCCCCCAAAACCCCCCAACCCCCCCCTTTCAAAAAAAACCCAGCCCCTGAAATGCTGACGCGTGGATGCCTATTGGGTTGGTGTCACCAACTGGGACCAAAGGCCCCCCTGCCTGGGCTGGCAGTAGCGGCAACGTGGAGGACCTTCTGTCCCGGTTCGTGTAAGAACCGGGACTAAAGGGTTAGGGCTTTAGTAACGACCCTTTAGTCCTGGTTCGAAAACCGGGACAAAAGGCCCTTACCAACCGGGGTAAAAGCCCCTTTTCCTACTAGTGTGACTATCCAATCTTTCTATGTCTATTTTCAAACGGCACTGCATGCAGTGACTATACTATTCTCTTGTGCAGTTCAACCAAAATTGCGGTCACTTTGTGTGTTTGCCAAATAGCAACGGGCAGACATCTCTGTCTGCACAAATATCAAGCAGCTAGTAAACATATACCCCACCTTGTATTTTCGGTTTAAACATGTCTCTTCCGCTTCGCATCTGTCATGTTTTGCACTCGACAATTTGATACAGTCATGTTTTGCCCTGGACAATTGCATACTGAATTGATTTGCTAGTTCGGAGCAGAAATATAGCGCCTATTCTTCATCAGACCAAGGATATCCATGTTCGCAGTGATGGAAGAGGTTGAATCCTATCCTGCACCTCCAATGTAGGTCCACCCTGCCAATAAATTCACATGCAAACCACTAGTATTACTATCTAATGATAGTACAAAAAGAGTAGCAAGATAGTAGCAAACCATGTACCTTCGTAATGAACAGCTCATAGTGCCACCAATTGGATATAAAGGTTTGGAAGAAAACATGCTCCTAATGTTGAACCAGTTGGACTTTTTGTGCAGTTCCACTAAAATCGAGCATCCCTGTTTGCATAGATATTGAAAGTGTGATTACTATAAAAGTGGCACTAGTTGAAGCATAGACTCACAAATATAAGCATTCCAATTTCTTAATGGGAAAAGGTAGCTAAGACTGTTTCTAACCACCTGTTTGAAGGAATAAATAAGGCAACAACGGCTGATGTCAGAAAGGCATATATAGTTGTTTCTGAAAGAATGATCGATTCCTCACCTTTCCTCTTCTTTTAAGCATATTTTGTGCAGTTCAACTAAAATAAAATGACATCACCGCCTTGACAATTCAGTTACACTGTACAAAAGGAAATGACTTAACATTACATCATGATGTCAGGTATGTAGTCGACAGGCATTAGAGACAAACATACAGACCTCCTCCGATAACGTAATGAACATTAATTTTAAGAAAGGTGTGACTAGCTTTACCAGGATAATTTGAGTGAACTCTACACACTCTGTTCCTTAATATAAGACGTTTTCGCAGTTCAATTTAAAGTACCCAAACGTTCAGTATTTAGAAAAACAGGTAGTAGTTTTCTTGAGCACATATCTGGGAAAGCTTGCCACACTTTATATATGTCCATACGCTAATGCAACACCATTCGAATAGTACAAATATACACACTAATCTAGTGGCTAGTGCAACAACAGAGTAGTTATTTTATTACAGGGTACAGTACATTGGTTTTACTAAAGAGATTTCCATAAGCTCTAGCACTGGAAGATTTCTATAAGAATTAACAATAAAAAATGTAAAGGTAACAAGTTTTAGCATTGGTATACTAGCGGTGCAAGAGCATTAAACCAAATACAAAAGTCTGAAGGTAACTAGCATTGTTAACTAATGACAGTATTAAAAAATTGCAAACCATGTACCTTCAAGGTAAATATCATTTCGAACTCGAGTGGACATGAAAAATTGCTATCCCAATCTTGATAATCGATCAAACATAAAAACTTGATCGAACGAATCAATACAATAGCCAAAGGAGGAGTTGCCCACTCTTGACCTTTCCTCTTGTCTTCACTAATTTTTTGTGCAGTTTAACCAAAATAAAATGACATCAGCGCCTTGGCATTTTGGTGACACTGTACAAAAAAATTGACTTATCTCATGAAAGTGAGGTATGTAATCTATAAGCATTAACAGTGCAAAAATCTGAAGGTAGTAACAAGTTTCATCGTTGGTATACTGGCTGTGCATCAACATTAGAATGCCTTAGCTGAAAAATCTTTAATACGTCCAAGATCAACAGCTAACCCTGAAATAATCCAAACACATTAAATGGCATTGCTTAAATTTATCGGTGGCATTAGACTGAATGCAACATTAGTTAAATGTGGCATCACTTTAGCAGTAGCATTGGTTGACTTTACCGCTGGCATTATACTAACAGCAAAAAAGTGGCAGTAAGAGCATGGGAGACCCATTTAGATAGTGGGCGCACCAGTACGATGTACCTCCACGGACGCATAGATTGGTGAGGGAGGTATGGTTTCCCAGAGCAACAAATATCCAGGCAGCATATGTGGATTACGTCCCATTTTTGTTCCCTTTAGCCACCTTTTTCCTATGTGAGGACAAGAAACCGATCAACCTGGTCATTCTCTATTGCGTTGTCATGCCTTTCTACCCTTCTTCACCCAAGAGACACAAGACTCGTTCCTTAGCTACTGATTTTCCCCTTTTTAACCTAGATGCGGGTTCGATGCCTACTCTCTTGGACAGTACAGTCTCCCTTCCTTTCCTTATTCAACCCTGACATGTATTAGTCTGCATGAAGTAGGGTTTCCTTTAATAGTGCAAATTAAGGTTTTCGTCTGCATGACCAGCAGAGCAGAGGACAGGAAATTGGGAAGATGGTGGAGTGGAAAAAGTTCCACATGCTATGACAGTGGCGGAGCCAGCTCAAGCTTATAGCCTGGGCAAGATCTAAGTGCTGCCAAATTAATTTGTGTTTGCGCAAACAAAATTCTACGCTCGGGGCCGATGGGGCAATAGAAGAAGGGTATGGTTCAAAAAGAGGTAGGATACCTGAGGTCGGCGGGAAGTGGCTTCGCTCGTGGTCGTCGTCCTCCGCACGCACTACGGCAACGAGCTTGGGGACGGAGGCCATCCCGCGCAGGCGCTAGGTCTGAGAGGACGGCCTTGTCATCAGTGTGTGACCTCGCTCGCCGACGACGAGTGCGTCAACGCTGTACGTCCTTTTCTTCCCCGGCGGATCTGTGACCACCGGTGAGGAGGGAGAGAGAGGCCGTCTTTTTTAGATCTGGAGAGAGGGTGATAGTGTGAGAAGCAAGTGGGCAGCCCTTAGCAAGAAAGCTCTGAAGCTCCAACCTATATATCTTTTTTATACTACTAGTACTAGAGGTGGAGTAGGGGTAGAGTAGTTTATATTTTCTCTGCAAATAGTACCAGTTAGTCGTGCTTCAAAACTGAACGGTACGCCATAAAAAAATAAAGTCGAGAAATAATGCGGCACCTCGGGCCAACGCGGCCGGATCGCATTTTGCACGAGAAATTACACACCATTTTTCGTTGACATGTGGTCCCGTTCCAACATGTCAGTGAGACGACGGCGAGTCCTTTTGTACAATTTCCGAAAGGATGTGTAGGCCGGGGCGCCTCTTCGTGTACCGTGGCAAACTGGCAACCGTCCATCGACTCTTCGCCTTTCCCTCTCGATTTGGAACTGCTGTCGCACGCTCTTCCTCCCTCCTCCATTTGCCTTCACCCTTCCTTCTGCCATTATTCGATCGTCTTCTCCATGGAGGGAACAAGCCAGAAATGACCCTGTTATTCTTGCCCCCTGAAAGATGGCATGGTGGGGGAACTCATTGATCGGTGCGACGTCATCACCTCGGCTAGCATGGAAGGTTCATTCAAACCCATTCTCGATTCAACTAATAACATCATTACAAGGAACCCAAGGGTCCAGGAGAGGTTTGATCTCCCTTATCTTCTTTGCTATAAGCGTGTGCGCATGGGCGCGGACGACGGAGGCCTCGCCTTGTGCAAGTTGATGCCGCTTGATAATGATACGTGTGATGTCAAGATGCCATAGCTTAAGGGTAAGTCCTGGGCTGGCGCAAATGGAGATTGGGTTGTTTATATTGGGTACAATTGCGAGTGGGAACTTGTGAATGGGTACACTCGTCAGCAGATTCCACTTCCAAAAATCTCAGAGTGCCCTGAGGTTGAGCACACAGATGATCTACGTACGTTCAAATACAATCATGGTGACTATCATCTACTAAAGATAGCAATTTGTCGAGTGCCCAACCGCTCTTGGAATTACAAGACCTATCAAGTTGTTGCTATCTTCGACAAGCTTGTTGCCGTCCTTAGTGGTTCGACTCGACGGGATCCTCAGGCACGATGAATTCTTCATAGACGAGGAACACCTCGTCCTCGGAGCGGGGCATGTAATTGTCATCCTCTGATTCTCCGTCTGTCGCCTGTTCCTTAGGGCTAGCTTGCCCATCCTCCCGCTCGAAGCCTGGCTGGGGGGGATTGTCTTCGTCTTTGGCACTATCCGCAGCGTTATTGTCTCTTGTGCCGGTATCGCTGCTTTTGCTATGCGGGGCTTAGAGCGGCGCCGATGACGCCGGTGCTTAGATTGCTTCTCGAGGGGATTATCCTTCGTTGCCTTATTGCCATCGCCTTCTTTGGGGGTGTCCACCATATATATATCATATGGTGAGGTGGCTGTCCAGCGCCCTGTGGGCGGTGGTTCCTGTTCTTCTCCTGCATCGTCGTCCATACCGTCGATGTCTTCGGAGCCGAAATCAAGCATGTCGGTTAAGTCGTCGACAGTGGCTATTAAGTGGGTGGTGGGTGGGGAACGAATTTCTTCGTCGTCCGCTTCCCACTCAAGCCAGACATAGTTCGGCCAAGTGTCTCCTGACAAGGAGAGAGACCTCAATGAATTTAGCACGACGCCAATGGGCGAGTGCTGAAAGATATCCGTGGAGGTAAACTCCATGATCGGTGCCCAATCAGATTCGATAGGCACGGACGCAAGCGGTTCGGAGCCTGTGGCCGGGGACGAATCCAAGGGTCCGATGACACAGGTCTCATAGGAGGTGAAGTCAGTATTCGGCTCTATCGCCGCAGAGTGTGCGCCCTCCGTGGCGGGGTCCATCCACTCGTCCTCGGATGGCACGATCTACTCCGGATTGAGGGCCGGAGTAGCCGCATGTGTGATCTCCCGAACTCCGTCCGACAGCAGAGCTAAGTCATGCTCGCCGTGACTGTGTGGCGCACCTGACATGGGCTCGAATCCGTCGAAGATCAAGTCTCCGCGGATGTCGGCAGTATAGTTCAAGCTTCCAAACCTGACCTGATGGCCAGGGGTGTAGCTATCGATCTGCTCCAGATGGCCAAGCGAGTTGGCTCACAGTACGAAGCCGCCGAATACGAAGATCTTTCCGGGGAGACAAACCACACCCTGGATCGCATCGTTGCTGATGATCGAAGGAGACATCAAGCCTTTATCGTGATGGCACAGTGGAACTCTCAATGAAAGCACCAATGTCGGTCTAAAAACCGGCGGATCTCGGGTAGGGGGTCCCGAACTGTGCGTCTAAGGCTAATGATAACAGGAGGCGGGGGACACAATGTTTACACAGGTTCGGGCCCACTCGATGGAGGTAATACCCTACTTCCTGCTTGATTGATCTTGATGATATGAGTATTACAAGAGTTGATCTACCACGAGATCATAGAGGCTAAACCCTAGAAGCTAGCCTATGATTATGATTGTTGTTCTTGTCCTACGGACTAAACCCTCCGGTTTATATAGACACCGGAGGGGGTTAGGGTTACACAGAGTCAGTTACAAAGGATATCTACATATCCGAATTGCCAAGCTTGCCTTCCACGCAAAGGAGAGTCCCACCCGGACACGGGACGAAGTCTTCAATCTTGTATCTTCATAGTCCAACAGTCCGGCCAAAGTATATAGTCCGGCTGTCCGAGGACCCCTTCATGTAGGACTCCCTCAGGCGCCTCCTGTCCGATGAGTGGATGACATCTGTCCCAACGGTGAGGCAACACGTGTTTCCTCCGGCCAATGATGATTTTACACGTGGAAAATCCCCATAGGTCCGGGCTGTTAACGAGTTATCGGATCCAAAACCGGACCCGATAGTTTAACGGCGTTCCGTTACGGTGGATGCCACGTGTCAGTCACCCTTGACGAAAGCACTTCTGTGACGCGCGATTTATCTTCATGGAAGTGGACACTGTTGGGGAACGTAGTAATTTCAAAAAATTTCCTACGCACACGCAAGATCATGATGATGCATAGCAACGAGAGGGGAGAGTGTTGTCCACGTACCCTCGTAGACCGACAGCGGAAGCGTTATCACAACGCGGTTGATGTAGTCGTACGTCTTCATGATCCAACCGATCAAGTACCGAACGCACGGCACCTCCGAGTTCTACACACGTTCAGCTCGATGACGTCCCTCGAACTCCGATCCAGCCGAGTGTTGAGGGAGAGTTTCGTCAGCACGACGGCGTGGTGATGATGATGATGTTCCACCGACGCAGGGCTTCGCCTAAGCTCCGCAACGGTATTATCGACGTGTAATATGGTGGAGGGGGGGCACCGCACACGGCTAAGAGATCTCAAGGATCAATTGTTGTGTCTCTGGGGTACCCCCTGCGCCCGTATATAAAGGAGCAAGGGGGAGGCAGCCGGCCAAGGGGAGAGGCGCGCCAAAAGGGGGGAGTCCTACTCCCACCGGGTGTAGGACTCCTCCTTTCCTTGTGGGAGTAGGAGAAGGGAAGGGGGAAGGAGAAAGAAGGAAGGGGGCGCCCCCCCTCCCTAGTCCAATTCGGACTAGCCCATGGGGAGGGGTGCGGCCACCCTTTGGGGTCTTCCTCGTCATGTCCCCGATCTCATCCGGGACTCCGAACTCCTTCGGTACATCAAAACTCAATAAAACTGTCATCGTAACGTTAAGCGTGCGGACCCTACGGGTTCGAGAACTATGTAGACATGACCGAGACACCTCTCCGGTCAATAACCAATAGCGGGACCTGGATGCCCAGATTGGCTCCCACATATTCTACGAAGATCTTTATCGGTCAGACCGCATAACAACATACGTTGTTCCCTTTGTCACCGGTATGTTACTTGCCCGAGATTCGATCGTCGGTATCTCGATACCTAGTTCAATCTCGTTACCGGCAAGTTTCTTTACTCGTTCCGTAATACATCATCCGGCAACTAACTCATTAGTCACAATGCTTGCAAGGCTTATAGTGATGTGTATTACCGAGTGGGCCCAGAGATACCTCTCCGACAATCGGAGTGACAAATCCTAATCTCGAAATACGCCAACCAACAAGTACCTTGGGAGACACTTGTAGAGCACCTTTATAATCACCCATTTACGTTGTGACGTTTGCTAGCACACAAAGTGTTCCTCCAGTAAACGGGAGTTGCATAATCTCATAGTCATAGGAACATGTATAAGTCATGAAGAAAGCAATAGCAACATACTAAACGATCGGGTGCTAAGCTAACGGAATGGGTCAAGTCAATCACGTCATTCTCCTAATGAGGTGATCTCGTTAATCAAATGACAACTCATGTCTATGGCTAGGAAACAGAACCATCTTTGATTAACGAGCTAGTCAAATAGAGGCATACTAGTGACACTCTGTTTGTCTATGTATTCACACATGTATTATGTTTCCGGTTAATACAATTCTAGCATGAATAATAAACATTTATCATGATATAAGGAAATATATAATACTTTATTATTGCCTCTAAGGCATATTACCTTCAGTCTCCCACTTGCACTAGAGTCAATAATCTAGTTCACATCGCCATGTGATTTAACATCAATAATTCACATCACCATGTGATTAACACCCATAGTTCACATCTCTATGTGACCAACACTCAAAGGGTTTACTAGAGTCAATAATCTAGTTCACATCGCTATGTGATTAACACCCGAAGAGTACTAAGGTGTGATCATGTTTTGATTGTGAGATAATTTTAGTCAACGGGTCTGTCACATTCAGATCCGTAAGTATTTTGCAAATTTCTATGTCTGCAATGCTCTGCACGGAGCTACTCTAGCTAATTGCTCCCACTTTCAATATGTATCTAGACCGAGACTTAGAGTCATCTAGATTTAGTGTCAAAACTTGCATCGACGGAACCCTTTACGACGAACCTTTTGTCACTTCCATAATCGAGAAACATATCCTTATTCCACTAAGGATAATTTTGACCGCTGTCCAGTGATCTACTCCTAGATCACTATTGTACTCCCTTGCCAAAATCAGTGTAGGGTATACAATAGATCTGGTACACAGCATGGCATACTTTATAGAACCTATGGCCAAGGCATAGTGAATGACTTTCATTCTCTTTCTATCTTTTGCCGTGGTCGGGCTTTGAGTCTCAATTTCACACCTTGTAACACAGGCAAGAACTCTTTCTTTGACTGTTCTATTTTGAACTACTTCAAAATCTTGTTAAGGTATGTACTCATTGAAAAACTTATCAAGCGTCTTCATCTATCTCTATAGATCTTGATGCTCAATATGTAAGCAGCTTCACCGAGGTCTTTCTTTGAAAAACTCCTTTCAAACACTCCTTTATGCTTTGCAGAATAATTCTACATTATTACTGATCAATAATATGTCATTCACATATATACTTATCAGAAATGCTGTAGTGCTCCCACTCACTTTCTTGTAAATACAGGCTTCATCGCAAGTCTGTATAAAACTATATCCTTTCATCAACTTATCAAAGCGTATATTCCAATTCCGAGATGCTTGCACCAGTCCATAGATGGATCGCTGGAGCTTGCATATTTTGTTAGCACCTTTAGGATTGACAAAACCTTCTGTTGCATCATATACAACTCTTCTTTAATAAATCCATTAAGGAATGCAGTTTTGTTTATCCATTTGCCAGATTTCATAAAATGCGGCAATTGCTAACATGATTCGGATAGACTTAAGCATCGCTGCGAGTGAGAAAATCTCATCGTAGTCAACACCTTGAACTTTGTCAAAAACATTTTTCCGACAAGTCTAGCTCTATAGATAGTAACACTACTATCAGCGTCCGTCTTCCTCTTGAAGATCCATTTAATCTCAATGGCTTGCCGATCATTGGGCAAGACAATCAAAGTCCATACTTTGTTCTCAAACATGGATCTCATCTCAGATTTCATGGCCTCTAGCCATTTTGCGGAATCTGGGCTCACCATCGCTGCTTCATAGTTCGTAGGTTTGTCATGGTCTAGTAACATAACCTCCAGAACAGGATTACCATACCACTCTGGTGCGGATCTTACTCTGGTTGACCTACGAGGTTTAGTAATAACTTGATCTGAAGTTCCATGATCATCATCATTAACTTCCTCACTAATTGGTGCAGGAGTCACAGGAACAGATTTCTGTGATGAACTACTTTCCAATAAGGGAGCAGGTACAGTTACCTCATCAAGTTCTACTTTCCTCCCACTCACTTCTTTCGAGAGAAACTCCTTCTCTAGAAAGGATCCATACTAAGCAACAAATGTCTTGCCTTCGGATCTGTGATAGAAGGTGTACCCAACTGTCTCCTTTGGGTATCCTATGAAGACACATTTCTCCGATTTGTGTTTGAGCTTATCAGGATGAAACTTTTTCACATAAGCATTGCAACCCCAAATTTTAAGAAACGACAACTTTGGTTTCTTGCTAAACCTCAGTTCATAAGGCGTCGTCTCAACGGATTTTGATGGTGCCCTATTTAACGTGAATGCAGCTATCTCTAATGCATAACCCCAAAACGATAGTGGTAGATCGGTAAGATACATCATATATCGCACCATATCTAATAAAGTACGATTACGACGTTCGGACACACCATTACACCGTGGTGTTCCAGGTGGCGTGAGTAGTGAAACTATTTCACATTGTTTTAACTGAAGGCCAAACTCGTAACTCAAATACTCTTCTCTACGATCAGATCGTAGAAATTTTATTTTTCTTGTTACGATGATTTTCCACTTCACTCTGAAATTATATGAACTTTTCAAATGTTTCAGACTTATGTTTCACTAAGTAGATATACCCATATCTGCTCAAATCATCTGTGAAGGTGAGAAAATAACGATATCCGCCACGAGCCTCAATATTCATTGGACCACATACATCTGTATGTATTACTTCCAACAAATCTGTTGCTCTCTCCATAGTTCCGGAGAACGGCGTTTTAGTCATCTTGCCCATGAGGCATGGTTCGCAAGTATCAAGTGATTCCTAATCAAGTGATTCCAAAATCCCATCAGTATGGAGTTTCTTCATGCGCTTTACACAGATATGTCCCAAACGGCAGTGCCACAAATAAGTTGCACTGTCATTATTAACTCTGCATCTTTTGGCTTCAATATTATGATTATGTGTATCACTACGATCGAGATCCAACAAACCATTTTCGTTGGTGTGTATGACCATAGAAGGTTTTTATTCATGTAAACAGAACAACAATTGTTCTCTAACTTAAATGAATAACCGTATTGCAATAAACATGATCAAATCATATTCACGCTCAACGCAAACACCAAATAACACTTATTTAGTTTCAACACTAATCCCGAAAGTATAGGGAGTGTGCGATGATGATCATATCAATCTTGGAACTACTTCCAACACACATCGTCACCTCTCCTTTTACTAGTCTCTGTTTATTCTGCAACTCCCGTTTCGAGTTACTACTCTTAGCAACTGAACCAGTATCAAATACCAAGGGGTTGCTATAAACACTAGTAAAGTACACATCAATAACATGTATATCCAATATACCTTTGTTCACTTTGCCATCCTTCTTATCCACCAAATAGTTGGGGTAGTTCCGCTACCAGTGACCAGTCCCTTTGTAGTAGAAGCACTTAGTCTCAGGCTTAGGACCAGACTTAGGCTTCTTCACTTGAGCAGCAACTTCCTTGCCGTTCTTCTTGAAGTTCCCCTTCTTCCATTTGCCCTTTTCTTGAAACTAGTGGTCTCGTCAACCATCAACACTTGATGTTTTTCTTGATTTGTACCTTCGTCGATTTCAGCATCACGAAGGGCTCGGGAATTACTTTCGTCATCCCTTGCATACTGTAGTTCATCACGAAGTTCTACTAACTTGGTGATGGTAACTAGAGAATTCTGTCAATCACTATTTCATCTGGAAGATTAACTCCCACTTGATTCAAGCGATTGTAGTACCCAGACAATCTGAGCACATGCTCGCTAGTTGAGCGATTCTCCTCCATCTTTTAGCTATAGAACTTGTTGGAGACTTCATATCTCTCAACTCGGGTATTTTCTTGAAATATTAACTTCGACTCCTGGAACATCTCATATGGTCCATGACGTTCAAAACGTCTTTGAAGTCCCGATTCTAAGCCGTTAAGCATGGTGCACCAAACTATCAAGTAGTCATCATATTGAGCTAGCCAAACGTTCATAACGTCTGCATCTGCTCTTGCAATAGGTCTGTCACCTAGCGGTGCATCAAGGACATAATTTTTCTGCGCAACAATGAGGATAATCCTCAGATCACGGATCCAATCCACATCTTTGCTACTAACATCTTTCAACATAATTTTTCTCTAGGAACATATCAAAAATAAACAGGGAATCAACAACGCGAGCTATTGATCTGCAACATAATTTGCAAAATACTATCAGGACTAAGTTCATGATAAATTTAAGTTCAATTAATCATATTACTTAAGAACTCCCACTTAGATAGACATCCCTCTAATCATCTAAGTGATTACGTGATCCAAAGCAACTAAACCATGTCCGATTAACACATGAGATGGAGTAGTTTCAATGGTGAACATCACTATGTTGATCATATCTACTATATGATTCACGCTCGACCTTTCGGTCTCTGTGTTCCGAGGCCATATCTGTATATATGCTAGGCTCGTCAAGTTTAACCTGAGTATTCCGCGTGTGCAACTGTTTTGCACCCGTTGTATTTGAACGTAGAGCCTATCACACCCGATTAACACGTGGTGTCTCAGCACGAAGAACTTTCGCAACGGTGCATACTCAAGGAGAACACTTTTGTCTTGAAATTTTAGTGAGAGATCATCTTATAATGCTACCGTCAATCAAAGCAAGATAAGATGCATAAAGGATTAACATCACATGCAATCAATATAAGGTATATGATATGGCCATCATCATCTTGTGCTTGTGATCTCCATCTCCGAAGCACCGTGCTCGTGATCTCCATCTCCGAAGCACCGTCATGATCACCATCGTCACCGGCTCGACACCTTGATCTCCATCGTAGTATCGTTGTCATCTCGCCAACTTATTGCTTTTACGACTATCGATACCGCTTAGTGATAAAGTAAAACTATTACATGGCGATTGCATCTCATACAATAAAGCGACAACCATATGGCTCCTGCCAGTTGCCGATAACTCGGTTACAAAACATGATCATCTCATACAACACATTATATCACATCACAACATGCCCTGCAAAAACAAGTTAGACGTCCTCTACTTTGTTGTTGCATGTTTTACGTGGATGCTACAGGCTTAGCAAGAACCGTTCTTACCTACGCATCAAAACCACAACGATAGTTTGTCAAGTTGGTGCTGTTTTAACCTTCGCAAGGACCGGGCGTAGCCACACTCGGTTCAACTAAAGTGAGAGAGACAGAAACCCGCCAGTCACCTTTAAGCAACGAGTGCTCCGAACGGTGAAACCAGTCTCGCGTAAGCGTACGCGTAATGTCGGTCCGGGCCGCTTCATCTCACAATACCGCTGAACCAAAGTATGACATGCTGGTAAGCAGTATGACTTATATTTCCCACAACTCACTTGTGTTCTACTCGTGCATAGCATCAACGCATAAAACCAGGCTCTGATACCACTGTTGGGGAACGTAGTAATTTCAAAAAATTTCCTACGCACACGCAAGATCATGGTGATGCGTAGCAACGAGAGGGGAGAGTGTTGTCCATGGACCCTCGTAGACCGACAGCGGAAGCGTTATCACAATGCGGTTGATGTAGTCGTACGTCTTCACAATCCGACCGATCAACTACCGAACGCACGGCACCTCCGAGTTCCACACACGTCCCGCTCGATGACGTCCCTCGAACTCCGATCCAGCCGAGTATTGAGGGAGAGTTTCGTCAGCACGACGGCGTGGTGACGATGATGATGTTCCACCGATGCAGGGCTTCGCCTAAGCTCCGCAACGGTATTATCGAGGTGTAATATGGTGGAGGGGGGCACCGAACACGGCTAAGAGATCTCAAGGATCAGTTGTTGTGTCGCTGGGGTGCCCCCCTGCCCCCGTATATAAAGGAGCAAGGGGAGGCAGCCGGCCAAGGGGAGAGGCGCGCCAAAAGGGGGGAGTCCTACTCCCACCGGGAGTAGGACTCCTCCTTTCCTTGTGGGAGTAGGAGAAGGGAAGGGGGAAGGAGAAAGAAGGAAGGGGGCGCCCCCCTCCCTAGTCCAATTCGGACTAGCCCATGGGGAGGGGTGCGGCCACCCTTTGGGGTCTTCCTCTCCTTTCCCGTATGGCCCATTAAGGCCCAATACGAATTCCCGTAACTCTCCGGTACTCCGAAAAATACCCGAATCACTCAGAACCTTTCCGAAGTCCGAATATAGTCGTCCAATATATCGATCTTTACGTCTCGTCCATTTCGAGACTCCTCGTCTTGTCCCCGATCTCATCCGGGACTCCGAACTCCTTCGGTACATCAAAACTCAATAAAACTGTCATCGTATCGTTAAGCGTGCGGACCCTACGGGTTCGAGAACTCTGTAGACATGACCGAGACACCTCTCCGGTCAATAACCAATAGCGGGACCTGGATGCCCATATTGGCTCCCACATATTCTACGAAGATCTTTATCGGTCAGACCGCATAACAACATACGTTGTTCCCTTTGTCACCGGTATGTTACTTGCCCGAGATTCGATCGTCGGTATCTCGATACCTACTTCAATCTCGTTACCGGCAAGTCTCTTTACTCGTTCCGTAATACATCATCCCGGAACTAACTCATTAGTCACAATGCTTGCAAGGCTTATAGTGATGTGTATTACCGAGTGGGCCCAGAGATACCTCTCCGACAATCGGAGTGACAAATCCTAATCTCGAAATATGCCAACCCAACAAGTACCTTTGGAGACACCTGTAGAGCACCTTTATAATCATCCATTTACGTTGTGACGTTTGGTAGCACACAAAGTGTTCCTCCGGTAAACGGGAGCTGTATAATCTCATAGTCATAGGAACATGTATAAGTCATGAAGAAAGCAATAGCAACATACTAAACGATCGGGTGCTAAGCTAACGGAATGGGTCAAGTCAATCACGTCATTCTCCTAATGAGGTGATCTCGTTAATCAAATGACAACTCATGTCTATGGCTAGGAAACAAAACCATCTTTGATTAACGAGCTAGTCAAGTAGAGGCATACTAGTGACACTCTGTTTGTCTATGTATTCACACATGTATTATGTTTCCGGTTAATACAATTCTAGCATGAATAATAAACATTTATCATGATATAAGAAAATATATAATACTTTATTATTGCCTCTAGGGCATATTTCCTTCAGACACTTCCGTGATGATAATTTTGGCAATGTCATGGAACACTTCTACGACAGCACAGGTATGACTATCTTGATTCTGTCATAAATTTGTCATGGATGTACATGCATGATAGAAAACATGACCTACTGTGACAAACACGTATCATCACAGAAGTGTATTTTTTTGTAGTGGCAATTGCTGAGCACATACCAAACCATCTTGTCATACTCATCACCAGCCTCCAAGTATTGTGACGCTCCAAGAAAGTTCACACTATTGTTGAAAGCAGAGACATCACCGCATTGCGAATCAGACCACTCTCTATTTCTGCCCGGCCGGTTCCATCTTGTTTCCACATCGCCAAAGTATCTAGAGCAAAAAGTCAAGCACTCGTCAACGACATATGCTTTAGTAATTGAACCTTCAGGTCTTGCCGTGTTTCGCACATAACGCTTACAAGTAAGCAGCCTTCTTTCGATTGGGTACATCCAACCATATTGCACAAGGCGTCTAAACATTACCTCTTTTGGTAAGTGCACCGCCAAACGGACCATCACGGTGAAGAAAGCTGGAGGGAAAATCTTCTCGAGCTTGCAAAGAATAATTTGGATTTCTTTTTCAAGTGTTCCCAGAATAGTTAACTTGAGTGTTTTGCAGCACAGTTCTCTAAAGAAACTTCATAGCTCGGCAACCGCTTCATATATATCCTTGTCCATGATTCCTTGGAGGCCCGCCGGTAAAATCCTTTGGAGGAGGATGTGACAATCATGGGTTTTCAGTACTGAAAGCTTGAATCCATCAGAGGTAACACACTTTGCTATGTTAGTAGCATAACCATCTAGAAATCTCACTTCTCTTAGTAATTCACAGAATGTAAGCTTTTGTTCTTTACTCATTGTATACCATGCTCGTGGCATATCGAATGAATCTTCATCTTTGATGTAGATGCAAATCTTCTCTTACGCCCATGTCTTCCAAATCAAGACTAGAACTAACCGTGTACTTTGTCACCCCTTCAATGTTCAGAAACGTCCCTAGCAGATTATCGCATATGTTTTTCTCAATGTGCATTACATCGAGATTATGCCTTAATTTCATATCAGCCCAGTATGGCAGGTCCCACAAAAAAGACCTCCGGTCCCAACATTGACCTTCCTCACACTTTGTTTTCTTCGCAAGCTTTCCTGGTCCCACATCTTTTACCTTTTCAAGTTGCTGCTCTAGCTCTTCTTTAGTGAATTCAGCTGGCTTTTCACGGGTTTCATTCTCACCATTAAAATCTTTGCTTCTTCACCAGCGATGGTTTCGGGGAAGAAAGAAGTGGTGCCCAATATAGCAGATCTTGGTCCTTATTCTCCTTGAGCAAGGGGTCTTTGTCACAACGGACACAGGCCTGATAACCCGCTGTGATCCTCCCAGACAGAGTGTGCGGCGCTAGGAAATCATGGATGGACCATATGATTGCAGCACGTAGATTGAACTTTTCTTCCAGACTCAAGGCATCGTATGTAGGTACACCAGTCTAGAGATGGAGTAGTTCTTCTATGAGGGGCTCCATAAAGACATGAAAATCCTTTCCTGGAGACTCTAGACCCGGGATAAGCAACGACATCATGAAGTTGGATTGATCCATGCATGCCCATGGTGGCAGGTTGTACGGCTCCACAAAAATGGGCCACATGCTATAAGACGTGCTCATGTTCCCAAACGGATTAAAGCCATCTGTGGCAATGCCAAGTTTTATGTTCCTTGGATCTGCAGCAAAATCTCCATGTTTACTGTCAAACTCTTCCCATCACTACTAGGAAAACCCTTACCAGTAGCGCTGGTTTTTTGGCTATTAGTAGCGCGGGCAGGCGCGCTACTGCTACGGCGCTACAACTATTCTTTAGTAGTAGCGCTTGTTTAGGCCAGCACTACTGGTAAGGTCAGATACAAGTAGCGCGGCACTGGAAAGCGCTACTGGTAAATGAGCGTTGCTGGTAATATTTTGGCCCGCGCCACTGCTAAAATTTATGTTGTTTTTTCACATTTTGGCGATGTACATGTTTAAACAGATATATCTTTTATACAATAACAACTCATCATGAACTAGTCTGTTTAAATAGCATATTCATTACCACTTGTCATCACCACCAAACAATGTTCGTCAATGAGGCATCATATAACAAGTTGGTCACTAGTCATAATTACAACTCCTCCTCATCATCATCAACTCTAACACATTGTAGCGCATAATAACACATTCTAGCTACGACCTACTCCTCTCATAGGACCTACTCTACCCTCTCTTAGGTAAAATATCATTAAACAAGATAGGCATTGACTCTCCATTAAGGAAAATGGACTCTCCATAATAAAGAACGGAGATCATCATGTCTCCAAGTCTTGGCCTACGCACAATGTTGCTTCCAAGTAGCTCTCTGCGATGGTCGAAACATTTTTTGAAATCATTTATTATCATGGACAGGAGTGATGTGGATACTGCGGCTGACCTGGCCGTGGCGGCCGTAAGCTCATAACATCAACGCGACCTCTCGGCAACATCAGACGAGGCACACAATCCATCGGGATTTTCTGTTAAATAACATAGTAATAACTTTGTAGTTAGCAATGTAGTTTAGTTTTAGAAGAATTTATGCAAAATATGCACGGATGTCGTAATAGTAGAAAATCTTACCATGCTATCTCCATTGATGTTACCGTAGTTCAACACTTGCACTAGTGGCACGTAGTGCAACAGGAGTTTGATAATAGCTATTGTAATTCTCAAGATCAGTAAAATTGTGCTTCATCATTGTAGTAGTAGGTTTTGTCTACCATTTTCCGTACATTTTTTGAAGAATGAAAATAAGTTGTCAAATATTTTGAAATAAACAAAATAAATTAGTTAATAAATATGTTTGAGAAACTCACACAGCGGTAGAACTGGAAGCATGTCAACAAGGACCCAAATGTTCATATTCTTTTCGTCGATGTCAGGATCACCAAGATCGAAGGTGAGGAGCATACCCTCATGAAAATCATACGCATTGCAAAGAGCTTCCCAATTTAGGCAACAAAATTGGATGGGTTCACAGAATTGTATAGATTTACAGCAAAATCATAACCATGAAGGGTCCTTAGTTGAATTATCTTTGTCTCCAAGCTTTCGTGATCTTCAAAACCAATCTTCTCCAAGACATAGTGTCTTGCATGGCATGGGATAAGCTAGTCGACTTGTAAAAGACGGAAATTACACATTGAAGAAGCAGAGAAGTCGTGCAAAAAATAACAAAAAACACTTGTCGTTATTTCATACCGTTTCAACATCGAAGGTCTCTTAGAGCTTGATGCTGAAGCACCGACCTTCTACCAGGTGAGGCCTGTCGCACAGACCGCGCTCATCTTCGCAGTACTCGCACATAGCGAATTCCCTTTCATCGTCAGACATTTCCTAATAGGTAATTAATAATCCATCATCGAATACATATATAGTAGTTTGTAGCAAAGATCATCATATAACAACTAAAACACCTAAAATTTGTAGTTTGTAGTAAAGATCATCATCGAACCTAGTTTGTAGCAAAGATCATCATATAATCCATCATCGAATACATATATAGTAGTTTGTGGCACAAACCGCTCTCATCTTTTGCATTCAATAAGAAAATAACTAATAGCTAATTAATAATCCATCATCGAATACATATATAGTAGTTTGTAGCAAAGATCATCATATAATATCAATAATACATCTCGAATAATAGCTCCTCTAGGTTTAGTGGGCCGTGGTGGACAGCCAAAGAAAAGGAACCATCACATGATCATAGCTCCGGTGAGATCCCCAAAGAATCTTCCAGGTATTGGAGAACCTGCCGTCCCCCAACGCAACCATGTAGCGCTGGACGTGCGCGTCCTCCTCCGTGACACGGTGCTGTACCACCTGCGCGGGGGACTCAAGCCTCTACATCGATGTAGGCCCACGTGACCGCCACCGAAGAAGCTCCAAGTCGACGACAGGCTGGCTCCTCACTAAGCTGCGCTCACTAGAAGGTAGCACAACCCGGTACCAGCCCGGCGGAGCCCAGTCCCGGACATGGCCCCTCGGCTCAAGCAGGAGTCCTCCGCCGATTCGACGACGAGGATGCGGGATAGGCATCGTCGACGTCGAGAACAAAATGCTTAATTATGAAAACAAAATTGACAAACACTTAGCAAAATTCGGCATCACCTTTGCTAAAAGCAGGACATATCGAGCACCTGAAATTTGCCAGAATGTAAACAAATCGACATTTGTGGTAAAACATAGGCCACTCGGAAAAATATGACATGTCCAAAATGTGACATGTTCAAAATATGACATGTCCACTGCAAATTTCCATATAACAGGAAAATTTGCTTTAACTAAAAAAATAACAACAATTTCTTTAACTAAAAAATACCTATAATTATGTTAACTACACCTAAAACTACTAAAACACCTAAAATTCTGTTAACTACACCTAAAACAACTAAAACACCTAATATTCTGTTAACTACACCTAAAACACCTAAATTCTATTAACTAAACCTAATTAAAAACCTAGCTAAATTTATGTCCTAACTTCAAAACCTAGCTAAATTTGAAAACCTAAGGTTCATACGAATTAACTAGGGTTCATACCTAATCTGTCCTAGCTAGGGTTCGATCATAACCTACATTATTCTAAGAACCTACATTTTTTCAACTATATAGGATTCAAAATAACTACTCTCTAATAACTATAACTAGGGAGGGAAGGAGAGGAGGAGGAAAGAGGGAGGAGTACCTCTCGGTGGAGGAGGGCCGGCGAGGGGGGCGACCGGCGGGCGAGGATCGCCGGTGCGGGGGGGGGGGGGGGGGGGCGGCAGGGAGGAGGGTCGGCGCGGGGATGGGCGGCCGACGGGGGAAGAGGGCTGCTACCTCTTCGTTGGTTTTCCCTTGAAGAGGAAAGGGTGATGCAGTAAAGTAGCGTCAGTATTTCGCTCGGTTTTTGAGAAAAAAGGTATCAATCCAGTAGGAGACCACGCGCGAGTCCCACGCACCTACACAAACAAATAAGAACCTCGCAACCAACGCGATAAAGGGGTTGTCAATCCCTTCACGGTCACTTACAAGAGTGAGATCTGATAGATATGATAAGAAAATATTTTTGGAATTTTTATGATAAAGACTAAAAGTAAAGAAAGCAAAATAAACGGCGCCAGAAATAGCTTGTTGACGGGAGATTAATATGATGGAAGATAGACCCGGGGGCCATAGGTTTCACTAGTGGCTTCTCTCAAGAGCATAAGCATTACGATGGGTAAACGAATTACTGTCGAGCAATTGATAGAATTGAGCATAGTTATGAGAATATCTAGGTATGATCATGTATATAGGCATCACGTCCGTGACAAGTAGACCAAAACGATTCTGCATCTACTACTATTAGTCCACACATCGACCGCTATCCAGCATGCATCTAGAGTATTAAGTTCATAAGAACAGAGTAATGCTTTAAGTAAGATGCATGACATAAGAACAGAGTAATGCTTTAAGTTCATAAGAATAGCGTAATGCATCTAGAGGGATAAACTAATGCAATATGATATAAACCCCATCTTTTTATCCTCGATAGCAACAATACAATATGTGTCGTTTCCCTTTCTGTCACTAGGATCGAGCACCGCAAGATTGAACCCAAAGCTAAGCACTTCTCCCATTGCAAGAAAGATCAATCTAGTAGCCGAAACCAAACTGATAATTCGAAGAGACTTGCAAAGATAACCAATCATACATAAAAGAATTCAGAGGAGATTCAAATATTGTTCATAAACAATCTTGATCATAAACCCACAATTCATCGTATCTCGATAGACACACCACAAAAGAAGATTACATCGAATAGATCTCCAAGAAGATCGAGGAGAACTTTGTATTGAGATCCAAACAGAGAGAAGAAGCCATCTAGCTAATAACTATGGACCCGAAGGTCTGAGGTAAACTACTCACACATCGTTGGAGAGGCTATGGTGTTGATGTAGAAGCCCTCTGTGATCAAAACCCCCTCCGGCGGAGCGCCGGAAAAGGCCCCAAGATGGGATCTCATGGGTACAGAAGGTTGCGGTGGTGGAAATAGTGTTTTGGCTCCGTATCTGATGTTTCCAGGGTATATGGGTATATATAGGAGGAAGAAGTATGTCGGTGGAGCAACGAGGGCCCAACGAGGGTGGAGGGCGCGCCCAGGGGGGTAGGCGCGCCCCTGCATCGTGCCTTCCTCGTTGATTGCTTTACGTAGACTCCAAGTCCTCTGGATCACGTTTGTTCCGAAAATCACATTCCCGAAGGTTTCATTCCGTTTGGACTCCGTTTGATATTCTTTTCCTTCGAAACACTAAAATAGGCAAAAAACAGCAATTTGGCCTGGGCCTCCGTTTAATAGGTTAGTGCCAAAAATAATATAGAAGTGTATAATAAAGCCCATTAAACATCCAAAACAGAATATAATATAGCATGGAACAATAAAAAATTATAGATAAGTTGGAGACGTATCCAGGGCCCGCGTGCGCGGGGGAGGGCGGCCGGAGTAGGATGCGGGGGCGGCGGCCGGATCGGGGGATTGAGGGATTCGATCTGTGAGTGTGAGCGTGTGAGTGTGAGTGAGTGAGAGGGGAGGGGCACGCGGGTCGGCGCGGGAGAAAGCAGAGGTGGGCTTAGCGGTAGCGCCGGGGAGGAGGCCCAGCGCTCTAGCTAAAGCTGCAAGAGGGGGCCGAGAGCGTGGCCCATCAACAGCAGCGCTGGCCGGGAAATCCTGCGCTACTGCTAACGTGCACTTGCAGCGCTGGTGTTGTCCGGCGCTACTGCTAAATAGCAGTAGCGTGGCATCTCTAACCAACGCTACTGCTAAATGTCTACCTATAAGCATTTTCCTAGTAGTGCATGCCTCTCCATCCGCTGGATGTCTCAGCTCATTGTCCACAAGTTGCCGCTTCAGCTTGTGCCATTGTACCTCCAGCGATAATTTCTTCGAGATAAACTTCCGCTGCAGCCTTGGTATCAACGGAAAGTGCCTCAGTACCTTCTCTGGTATTGACTTCTTCTCACCAGCATCTTTCCACCTAGAGGCATTGCATTTTGGACAGTTGTCATGCTTCACTAAATCCTTCCGAAGCAAGACATAGTTATTTGGGCACACATGTATTGAAACATAACCTAGCCCCAGCCTGCGGATTATGCTCAATGCTTCATCATAAGACCTGGGAACACAACTATCAGGGAATTGCAAGCTCAAAAGGCAGAGTATTGTGTTGAATGTATCATTGCTAATCCGGTAGATAGACTTGATGTGGAGTAACTTCACGGTGAAGGTAAATCTTGAAAATTTACCCCCTTCATGAGCTGCGTGCTTCGCCTACTCTAACACCTCAGCAAACATCAACTTCTCTCCATCAGGACGATCTTCAGCATCGTACAAATCCTTCAATAGGTTAGGAATCCTATCATCTTCAGGAACATCCTCTTCCGCCTAACAAGCATTATCTCGCAAAAACTTTTCCATGAAGTCAATTCCAGCATCACCACCACCCATCATATGAGGGGCCTGTGTATCATCTTCAAAATGTTGAGGTTGTCCGTCTAAAGGTTCTCCATGATATATCCATCTATCATATGTTTTGGACATCGCATTAAGAAGCAGATGATCTTCCACTCTTCCTTGAGCCTTCTTGAACGGTTGAGGCATTCGCAGCATGGGCAAAGATAGTGAGCATCGTTGGCAAAATTTGCCCGAACAAATGCCATGAATCATCAACTCCTTTCATATGTTATTTCGAAAACTTTCTAACTCCTTTTCTAATCCAGCTTCTGTCCATCTGCCAAAGGCAACAAATTGTTGCAACTTAGCAAATCAATCTAAGTGCATCAACATTAACTAATGAAAATGTATGGCAGTAATGGCAGCTAAAAATCCAGAAAATAAGGTAGGCACCCAACTTTATATGCTAACTGCCTAACTTTATATGCTAACTCCCAGAAAATAAGATATGCACCCAACATTGAGATATTTCCAATTTCTCACTACTTTAGTCCAGTTCACATGGTTTACTGATTTCACATGGGAGCAATAAAAAGCAGTTCATAGGAAATGCAGATTTCACATGGGATAAAAGAAAAGCTAACAAAAACTTGTAAAACCTAACATAGATCAGGCAGAGCTGCACTGTAACGCCCCGGATTCGATGCGCCAGGTGTCATCCAGTTATTTGTCGTCGTCGCCATGTCGTTTTCTTGCATGTTGCATTTTGCCATGTCATCATCTGCATTTCATCTGCATGTTTTTTTTCAAAACTTGCATTCGGTCCTTTTCCCCGTTGTCCGTTTCGCGATCCGACACTCCCACACGCACCCGTTGCACCCCTCTGTTTTCTTTTCGTGAGCGGGAGAAAAACGTTCTCCGAATGGACCGAGATTGCCGGGTGGCCTTGGTATAGCACCGGTAGACCGCCCGTCAAATTTTGTTCCATTTGGAGGTCGTTTGACGCCCCAACGGTTAACCGAGCTAACCGAAAGCCCCTTTTGTCTTGCAGCCCAACACCCCTCCAAATCAGCCCACTAACCCATCCAAACCCCCTCCATGCTCTCGGTCGTTCGATCACGATCGTGTGGGCGAAAACCGCACCTCTTTTGAACTCTCCTAGCTCCCTCTACCTATATATTTGTGATCCTCCCCGAAATCCCGCAGTCCAAACCCTAGCCTCCACCTACCTCCGCCGCCGGACATGTCCGTTTCCCACCGGACGAAATCGCGTCGCCGCCCGCAGCCAACCGGAGCTCGCCATGTGTCCCCGCCAGACTCTCTCTGTCCTCCGCACCGCCGGGCCCGCGGAGCACACGGCCGGCCTGCCCGAGCCGCGCCGGGCCCGAGCGACCGCGTCCCCGCCGCCCGCGCTCGGCCTCCCGCGCGTCCGCCGCCCGCCGGCGACCGCCCTGCCGCCTTCACCCGCGCCGGCCCCGTCGCCCTGCCGGCTGTCGCTCGCCGCCGCCCGACGCCGGCCTCTCCCTCGCCGGACCCCGCCTCCGCCGGCCTCCGCGTCCGCCGCCGCCGCTCCTCGCCGGTGGCTCCGGCCAGATCCGGGCCGGCGCCGCCCCGTCTCCGACCCTCCCTCGTCCTCTCCGGCGCCGTCTCCGGCGAGCCGCTGCCTGTCTCGGTTCGCGCGCTCGAATCCTAGATCTGGGATTTCGGAGCTGAAAAGCAGTCCTTTTTCTGTCATGTTATGTTGCCTCTTTTGACCAGTCATATCTTCATGCTTGGTGATCCGATTTGTGCATATTATATATCAAAATGTTCATCATGGGATGCTCTTCATTTTCTTCTATTGTGCCATGCTTGTTTGAGATCATCTTGATGCCCTAATCATCGTGGCAAGAGTGCTATATGATGTTAATCTGCTGAAACTGTTATAACTTGATGATTTGTCATTTTTGTTGCATTTGATGTGTGCATCCTATGAGCATGAGCTCTACACGTATTTTGAAATACATCATGCCATATTTATAGAGGTGCTTGTCTTGTATTTTTTTGATCTATGTGGTGATTAGAACAAGCATGCATAGTAGCCTCCGTGATCTTGCTGATTTCTGTTATATTTTGTTGCCATGTAAACCTGTTGCTACCATGAGTTCTGTGCATAATCTGGAGGTGTTTACTAAGGATGTTTTGTTATACATGTTATGCTCTTTCCGGCTATGCCCATGGTTGCATTTATAGCCTGCTGTACCTTGTTGCAAACTCGCTCTCAAATTGCTAAATAATGTTGCTGTCAGCCTGTTAACGTGAAGTCCAGTATTGCCATGTATTTTTCTAGTGATCCATGCACCCTATGAACTTGCTCTTGGCATTTTTAGCTTCATAATTGTGTCTTCTTACTCTGGGTCACCATGTCATGTTTCGTAATGCTCTGTAGTGAGTTGTACAAGCTCACCAACATGCCTACTTATCGTTGTTTCTGCCATGTACTGTTATTTTCACCGTCTGAATCTGTCATATAACTTGCTATGTTTACATGGGTGCCATCATATCTTCTGTGCCTTTTTGGCTTGTGATCAGTAAGGGACTTTTGTTCTATGAAATTATTAGATTCATAACATGCCTTTGTTTCCTATGATCTGTTCCTGTAGCATGTTGTTTGATAGCTATAAACTTAGCAACCTGATGTTATTTCTGCCAAGTCTGTGAAGCTGTTATTATTTGCAATCTTGTCATGTCCTTTTGAGCATGCTCTGTTGATTTCTAGAGATAGCTCAGTGTTCATGTCTTTTCATGCTTTACCTATACATCACTTCCATGTCATTTTTTTACATGTTGAGGTGCCGTATCATGTTGTTTTGGTGCTTGCAAATTGCCTAGTTGCTGTTTTGGACAGATTGTTGTTATATCTTGTTTCATGTGTATGTGTTGCACCGTTGCTCCGTTTTGAGTGTGCTCTATATGAAACTTGCTTAGAATTGCATGTAGTTTCATCTTATCATGTTGCATCCTTATCTTTAGTGTGTTTGCTTGGTGTTTGAATGCATTTTGCATCAATGCCATGTTTGACTTGTTTTGCTCATATCTTCTAGGCCGTAGCTCCGAACTAAATGAACTTTATATGTAACTTGACTAGAATTTCGTGTAGATCATCTTGGTGCATCTTAACTTTCTGTTTAATAACTTGAACATAAGGTTTATTCAGATCTGGACCAATTTCGAAACTTGCATATGAGGACTTACCGGATTTGTTATATGTTAGTTCCGGCCTCATTTAAACTTGCTTTGATGTGTTGCTCTTGTATGCATCATCTCTTGCCATGAGTAGCATCATATAGCCTTGTCATGCATCATACTTGATTGGGCAACATGCCTTGTTCATGTGTGGTGTGTTTACCATGTTGTGCTCCTTCTCGATAGTTCCCGTTTCGTTGCGATTGTGAGGATTTGTTCGTCTACGCTTGGTTCGTCTTCGTGGCTTCATCTTCTTCATGGACTAGTTCTTCTTCCTAGCGGGATTTCAGGCAAGATGACCGTTACCCTGGATCTCACTACTATCATTGCTATGCTAGTTGCTTCGTTCTATCGCTATGCTGCGCTACCTATCACTTACTCTTCAAGCCTCCCAAATTGCCATGAAACCACCTCTAACCTTTGTCACCCTTCCTAGCAAACCTTTGTTTGGCTATGTTACCGCTTTTTGCTCAACCCCTCTTATAGTGTTGTTAGTTGCAGGGGAAGATGAAGTTTGTTCCATGTTGGAACATGGATATCATGAATTTTGTTGGGATATCACAATACTCTCTTATTTAATTAATGCATCTATATACTTGGTAAAGGGTGGAAGGCTCGGCCTTATGCCTGGTGTTTTGTTCCACTCTTGCCGCCCTAGATTCTATCATACCGGTGTTATGTTCCTTGATTTTGCGTCCCTTACGCGGTTGGGTGATTTATGGGACCCCCTTGACAGTTCGCTTTGAATAAAACTCCTCCAGCAAGGCCCAACCTTGGTTTTACATGTGCCTCACCTAGCCTTTTTCCCTTGGGAGTCGCGCTCCCGAGGGTCATCTTTATTTACCCCCCCCCCCGGGGGGGGGGGGGCAGTGCTCCTTCGAGTGTTGGTCCAACCTGTCAGCCGCCGGTCGCCACGAGGGGCAACTCTGGGCTGGCCTACCGGAAGTTTGGACAATCCGGTGTGCCCTGAGAACGAGATATGTGCAGCTCCTATCAGGATTTGTCGGCACATTCGGGCGGCTTTGCTGGTCTTGTTTTACCATGTCGAAATGTCTTGTAAACCGGGATTCCGAGACTGATCGGGTCTTCCGGGGAGAAGGGATATCCTTCGTTGACCGTGAGAGCTTATAATGGGCTAAGTTGGGACACCCCTGCAGGGTATTAACTTTCGAAAGCAGTGCCTGCGGTTATGTGGCAGATGGGAATTTGTTAATGTCTGGTTGTAGAGAACTTGACACTTGATTTAATTAAAACGCACCAACCGTGTGTGTAACCGTGATGGTCTCTTTTCAGCGGAGTGCGGGAAGTGAACACGGTTTTTGGGTTATGTTTGACGTAAGTAGGAGTTCAGGATCACTTCTTGATCATTATTAGTTGACGACCGTTCCATTGCTTCTCTTCTCGCTCTTATTTGCGTAAGTTAGCCACCATATCTTGCTTAGTCGCTGCTGCAACCTCACCACTTATCCTTTCCATAACCATTAAGCTTTGCTAGTCTTGATACCCATGGTAATGGGATTGCTGAGTCCTCGTGGCTCACAGATTACTACAACAACAGTTGCAGGTACAGGTTTTGCGATGATCATGATGCGAGAGCGATGTTACTTGTTTTGGACTTCTTCTTCTGCTTCTTCTTCGATCAGGGGATAGGTTCCAGGTCGGCAGCCTGGGCTAGCAGGGTGGATGTCGTTTGAGTCTGTTTGTGTTTCATCCGTAGTCGGATGTTGATCTTATGTATGATGTATTGATGTATTCTTGCGGCATCTGTATGCCTTGTATGTATCCCCAACTATTATGTAATGTTGATGTAATAATATCCACCTTGCAAAAGCGTTTCAATATGCGGGTCTATCCTTGGTGGGACCTTCGAGTTCCTCGCGGATAGGGTCGCATATTGGGCGTGACATGCACTAAGAAATATATGTGGTTCCTGTAAAGAGGATATCCACAAAGAGATTAGGCTCCAACTGCATCCATCTTATGAAGCAAGTTGTAGCATCCATCCATCAGATTGAGCTCCAGCTGTAGCTGATGGATTCTCACTCAAATTAAGCTACACTAGACTGCATTTCAAATTAAGCTCCTCACCATATTGAATCTCCTCCTTCGCCTTTCCTTTCCATTTCAAAATGATATAACAATAATAGCTAGTGTTCATCCCCTGCCCCTCAGCTAGTAAGATAAAAAAACTCAAATTATCTCTCTCTTTCTACCCTGCCCCTCAACTTGTGTTGACAAACTAGCTAGTGTTCATCAGCAGGTGCTACACAGGGAAATCTGAGGCAAATCCGAGGCAAGGAGACGAGAGGGGGGAGAGGGGTGCATACCGGGAGTTGTGCTTGCAGCGGAGACGGAGCAGAGGAGTCTCCCATGCTCAGCGAGCTGCTCCTGTCGTGGACAACAAAAGCGGCGAGGTCACCGGCGGCGAGGTCGACATTCCTGTCATGGGCAAGGCGAGCGGCCCCTGCTGGTCATTTCCGCCGCTGGCCCCGCCCTCGTCTGCTGCCCCGGTCGGTTGCTTCCGCCCGCTGCCAGCCGGCTCCGCCCTCGTCCGCCGGCCCCTGCTGGTTGCTTCCGCCCGCCGCCACCTGGTTGAAAGACCTAGAAAAACGTGAAATGCTGCTTTGTTTGATTCCACCTGGTTGGAAGGTCCCACTTGTCACTGATACGAGAGAGCCGTGGTTTTATATAGTGTATAGATAAATTCCCATACTTGAGGAATAGTCCCTCTCTAGCCCTGCGGTAGCGAACCAGTGAAGCCAGCGCCAGGTCGTAGGTTCGAGTCCCAAATCGCGCATCTTTTTTGGGCGAATTAAGCGCTCGGCCCTGCCTGTCAAATGCGTCCCATCCGTCAGTGTGTGCCCCGACTATCTGTTGAATATTAACATTTAAGAAAAAATGACACCTAGATAATGACACATAAGCAAGGTTGCTGAGGTGGCTGCCTAATCATCGTAATGCATTCGAACTCAAGCTAGGCGTGAGGCAGTGGACAGTGCTGCCCGCTTTACGACCATTTCCTCTAATGAAATTACGACCTTTCTGACCAAAATGGTCGTTATGGTTTAGGGTTTGGAGGCCCTCGAACAGCTTTTGTCTAATTGCTCTAAAATGGTCATAAATTTATGACCAATTCTTCCAGGGTCACTGACAGAAGGTCACAAGTTGACATATTTCTTGTAGTGCGGGGGGGAAATCTAGCAGTATCTGTGCCCGCACGATTGCCTCTTTCACCATCCAAGAAAGGTTGGAACTTGAAGAGCGCAATGTTGCTTGACTCCTGGCAGAACCAGCAGGAGTAAGCGGGAGTTGTGCGTCCGCACCGCGTGCTCCATTAATGCTAACTTCGCCGGAGGGTCGAGTAAGTCGCCTAGCTCTGGCTACTCCATTGCCTTCTCCGGCAGTGGCGGCCACGACAGATACACCTCCTACACTGGTCGCGCCCCCGTGTCATCCACACCGCCCTTGGCGGCGGCGCCACCTGCGCCGCCCGCTGGCAAGTGTGGTGGGGGCTTGGACGTGGAAGGTTTCGCCATCATGGAGCCCTTTCATCTTGGGCTCCATGGATGAAGAAGAATATGCCGATCTTGATGAGGTCGACGTGCTACTCGCTGTCTTGGTTCACGCCAATGCTCCCCCTACCTGGCGTGCCAAATATGTCAGCGTGGAGCCGGCGACCTATGGGGCAATTCGGCCCCTTTGTTGGTTCGACTAGGGGGAGCACTCAACGCAAAGAGCAAGGGCAACGATGGGCGCCAGGATTTTACCTAGTTTCGGGCCACTAAGAAGCGTAAAACCCTACTCTCGCTTTTGGTGTATTGGGTGGATGTCAGTACAAGTACACGGAGCGCTCTCCCCCGGCATGTTGCTATGAGAGGGAAGCTGCACAGATACCTATGCGTGGGGTTGCAAGGGTTTGAACCCTTGTAAAGGTTGCCTTAGCCCTCCTTTTATAGTCCAAGGGGTCACCATAGTGGCAAAAAGGTCATTACAGGGTGATTAGATTGATACAGAACTATCATACCGAACTCTGCTTGTTAGGACAAACTGCATTAAATGCGCTGGTAGGTGTCGTGTGGAGGAGGAACTGTGGCAAGGTTGATGCATCACTTATCCAACTTCCTCTTATTAGCTTGACACGCCATTAGGACGTGTCTGAGTAAACGTAATCCTTCTTCCCAGCAAGCTGACACGTGCGGGCTGTCTCCACCTAACCACCTGCGGGCTCGGCACCTCACCGACCTAGCAACCAGCTGGCCAGAGAGGCCGAACGCTGGCGATTTGGCAGGAAGTCCGTGCCCGATGGACTTGCCGAGCCGTGTCTTGCCGGCTCGTTCTTGCCGGTGTTAGCTTCTCCTGTTTCAAATCTTGTAGCTTGTTCCATGCCTTGGTCTTCTTAATGCGCTCCTTGATCTCACGAAGAGCAGCTTCTCTGGTGTCGTTGAGTATGAAGTTCTATTCTTGTCGAGGGAGCTGCAACACGTCTGTGCATTAGTCATGGTAGCAAACGCCTATGTTTGCTTCACCGACATGAAGCTATAGTAATGATGCATATAACAGTTCAGAGAAAACTTAAAAAATATTCATGGATAGGTCTGATCATAAACTCAAAACTCATCGGTTCCAAACAAACACACTTCAACAAGTCATTACGTCAAATATATCTCCAAGAACATCAAGGAGAACATTGTATTGAAAATCAAAGAGGGAGAAGAAATTATCTAGCTACTAACTATGGACCCGTAGCTCTGTGGTAAACTACTCACGTATCATCGGAAGGGCAGCAAGGTTGATGTAGAGCCCCTCCGTGATTGATTCCCCCTCCGGCAGAGTAGCGGAGAAGGCCTCCTGATGTGATCTCAAACTTGTGGTGGCGGAAAAGTATTTCAGGTGGCTCTCTGATGTCAGGAGAATATTTGAGTATTTATAGAGGTGGAATTAGGGTTGGAGGTGCCATGAGGGGCCCACAAGCCTGGGTAGTGACCCCCTTTGGGAGCGCCCCTAGGGCTTGTCGCTCCCTCGTGGATCTTCTAGACTTCTCCCGAACCTTCTAGGGCCTTCTGGTCTAGAAAAAATTAATCCAAAGGTTTTTCTCCGTTTGGACTCTTTTTGATATTGATTTCCTGAAAAGCCAAAAACAGGCAAAAAACAGCAACTGGCACTGGGCACTAAGTTAATAGGTTAGACTCAAAAAATGATATATAATTGCATATAGTGACTTATAAAACATCCAAGACTGATACTATAATAGCATGGAACAATCAAAAATTATAGATACTTTGGAGACATATCAATTGTCTCCATCACCATACTCTATTCCACCCATGGTGCTATATCCATGCCTTAAGGTCATGTATTGTGTGGGAGTTGAAAAGGCTGAAGCGCGTTAAAAAGTATGAACCAATTGCTCGGCTTGTCATCGGGGTTGTGCATGATAAATACTTTGTTTTAAGAAGATGGAGCATGACAAGGCTATATGATTTTGTAGGGATAACTTTCTTTAGCATTGATATTTTGAAAGACATGATTGTTTGTTGGTATGCCTTATTATTATTATTATTGTTTTTATGTCAAACTATAGACTATTGCTTTAAATCATTCAGATCTTAATATTCATGCCACAAAAAGAGAATACACGATGAACATGATAGGTAGCATTCCACGTCAAAAATTCTATTTTTATCATTTACCTACTCGAGGACGAGCAGGAATTAAGCTTGGGGATGCTTCATACGTCTCCGACATATCTATAATTTTTTATTGTTCCATGCTATTATAGTATCAATCTTGGACAATTTTTTGGGACTAACCTATTCACCTAGTGCCCATTGTAAGTTCCTGTTTTTTGCTTGTTTTTAGGAGCCATGGTGGCAAGGTGGAATGAAGCAGGTGCAGGATCTGGCAACGAAGGCACGAGCTTACAAAAAGGGGAAAGGAGCAGAAGGCAAGCACGCGGCGGGTCGATGATGGCTCTGCGGTGTGTGGTAGTCTTTTGTCAGCCTGGGCAGGTGCCGAGGCGACATGGGGGAGTGGAGGCGTCCGCATCCCGTCGGCACCATGCGTCAAGCCTGGCCCGCAGGTGATTGGGGCCTACTGCGCTTCACCCTTGGCTTTGCCTGGAAGCCAGCCCGAGCGCACCTTGGTCCCGGGGGCTACAATCGCCGTTCTAGGATCGGGGTACCCTAATCTGCCTACCTGTGACCCACGGCGTAGCTCCCTCGACGGCCTGGTATGGCCCAGCGGCAAGGCCTTCAATTCAAGACCCTCGCAAGGGCATCGGCCTTGCGAGGAGGATGACACCAAGACCTCCAAAGGAGCAGCCTCCCCAGGTTGTCTCCTGAGGAGCGGAGATTTCTATGAAGGTACCATGCCTCCCGAGGCTGCGATGACGTGAGCCATGACGACCGAGACCTGGCGGGCCCCGGCGGGCGCAGAGGAGGCAGTTTCCCTTCAGGTGCTAAGGGAGCAAGGACATGCGTGTGTCCCCGAGGAGTCCCCCAAAGCTTTCCGTTCCGATGCTACAAGACCAAGACGACAGGCTCGGTAGGAAGGATGTAATCACCGAGCCCACCACTGTGTCATGACCAGAAGCTTTGGAGGAGAAGACCACCTTTTGTCATGATTAGATGTACTTGGTGTCCCGTTTCGAATTGGCCATTGTGGGATCCCTTCCCGCCTATGTTTTGAGGGAAGAGGACCAAGGCCACTAGAAATGTAGGCTAGCCACCACCATATAGGGGAATCGGATCCTTTCCACCCTCACCACCCTTGCGAGGCTGTTCATCCAATGTACTTGTTCATCCTCAGCCCCTCGGGAGGCGAATCCACCACAAAGCAGGACTAGGGTTTGACACTGCGAGGTGGCCCGAACCTGGGTAAACTGCCGTGTTCATCTTCTTCCCCGCTCACGCGAATCCGAAGAGGCTAGGCTATAGGGTGGCGAGCTTGATAATTGAGAGGTTGAGATCTTCACACACGCACCAGACTTCGAACCTTCTTGGGTTGGCGGAGCCCTGAATCCGACAGCCGTCCCGGCCACGCCACCGCCCAAGCTTCGTGAGCCGTCCAGCACACCCCTCCATAATTGCGGTAGGCCACCGTCCTCACCTACCCCCCGTCGCCCTCACCAGCCGGGCACCGACCGTGGGAAGCCATCAATGGCCTCCGCTGGAATCTATCATGGCCGGCGCCGTTCGAGATACCTTGCACCGCCTCGAGCCAACCAGCCGTCGCTGGAGTTAATTTGGACGGCCACCACTTTCACCGATCCCACCAACCACGGCTGAGGGAGTCCTGGACTAAGGGGTCCTCGTGCGTCCGACCTATTAGACATGAGCCAGACTAATGGGCTGTGAAGATACAAAGACCAAAGACTCTACCCGTGTCCGGATGGGACTCTCCTTGGCGTGGAAGGCAAGCTGGGCAACCAAATATGAAGATTCCTTTCTCTGTAACCGAATTTGTGTAACCCTAGTTCCCTCCAGTGTCTATATAAACCAGAGGGCTTAGTTTGTAGAGGAGATATACAATTATAGTCAGACAGGCTAGACTTCTAGGGTTTTAGCCATTACAATCTCGTGGTAGATCAACTCTTGTAATACTCATATTCATCAAGATCAATCAAGCAGGAAGTAGGGTATTACCTCCATAGAGAGGGCCCGAACCTGGGTAAACATTGTGTCCCCTGTCTCCTGTTACCATCGACCTTAGACGCACAGTTCGGGACCCCCTACCCGAGATCCGCCAGTTTTGACACCGACATTGGTGCTTTCATTAAGAGTTCCACTATGCCGTCGTCAAAAGGTTTGATGGCTCCTTCGATCATCTACAACGATGCTGTCCAAGGGGAAGTCTTCCCCCCCATGACAGATCTTCGTATTCGGCAGCTTCACACTGCGGGCCAACTCGCTTGGCCATCTGGAGTAGATCGAAAGCTACGCCCCTAGCCATTAGGTCAGATTTGGAAGCTAGAACTATGTCGCGGATATCCACGGAGACTTGATCTTCGACGGATTCGAGACTACGGCAGCCGCTCCCTGCAAACCATGATGAACATGATGTAAATCTGTCAACGGACCATACCCAGGAGATAGCAACTGTAACGGCTCCGGCCATAGATCCAGAGCAGATCGCGCCATCCGAGGATGGGAGACTCAGCGGCATTGGAGCCGCACACAGACCTAACTTCAAGTAACATCTGTGTCACCGGAACCATGGACTCGTCTCCGGCTACGGGTTCCGAACCTTGTGTGCCCGCATACGTCGAGCTTGATCAGTCGTTCATCCTCAAATTCAGCTCCGCGGACATCTTCCGGCACTCGCCTTTGGGCGATGTGATAAACTCATTAAAAGCTCTATCCTTAGCGGGGGACTCTCAGCCGAATATATCCGGTTCGAACTGGAGGCTGATGACGGAGAATTTCGTTTCCCACCCACCTCCCACTTCATAGCCACTTTCGAGGACCTAACCGACATGCTTGATTACGGCTCCGAAGACATCGACAGTATGGACGACGATGCCAGAGAAGAGGAGGCCCAAAACCCACCATTCACCGGACGATGGACGGCCACCTCCTCATACGACGTATACATGGTGGATGCACCAAAAGAGAATAACGTTGAGGACAAGGAAAATCCAGTTGAGCATGACCATCCTAAGATACAACCGAAACGCCGGTGTCAGCGGCACCGCTCTAAATCACGTCGCAGCAAAGACAGCAACATGGACACAGGAGAGGATAACACTCCGGACTGTGCCGAAGACAGAGAAGATCCCGACAACTGAACTGCCGAGCAGGACGATTAGGAAGATGAGCAAGTTAGCCCTAATGAACATGCCATAAACAAAGACTCAGAGGGCAGTAATTATCTCCCACTCTTTGAGGATGAGGTGAGCCTTGGCAACGAGGATTTTATCGTGCCTGAGGAACCTCTCGAGCAGAAGCGCTTTAAGCACCAGCTAATAGCCACTGCAAGGAGCCTGAAAAAGAAGCAGTAGCAGCTTCAAGCTGGCCAAGATCTGCTCAACGATAGATGGACCGATGTCCTAGCAGCCGAAGAATACAGCCTCAAGCGCCCAGCCAGAAGCTACCCGAAGCGCAAATTGCTACCTCAGTTCGACGACGAGGCGCCGAGCCCGTACCCTCATCGCGCAACGCGGCTGACCGACCACCACGTGGTCGGGATAAAGCGGCAACTTAAGCCGAACACCAGCCCGCCCCGCCTCATCGTAAAGGCAGAGATTAAACAGCTCGTGGTTATACATATGACCTTCGGCAGGACCTGGGGAGCAGGACATACCAGATCGATCTACGGATCGCGAGGACGTGCCCCGACACGTGATGACAGCTATCTATTCAGACGTGACAAGCCTAGTCATGCGCGGGCCGGAAACCGCAGACGGACTCCATCGGAGCTACGTCGCGATGTTGGCCGATATAGAGGCACCGCACACCCTCTTTGCTTCACTGACGAAGTAATGGAGCATGAATTCCCAGAAGGGTTTAAACCCATGAATATTGAATCATACGATGGAACAACTGATCCCGCAGTGTGGATCGAGGATTTTCTTCTCCATATCCATATGGCCTGTCGAGATGACCTCCACGCCATCAAATACCTCCCGTTAAAACTCAAAGGGCCAGCTCGGCACTGGTTAAACAGTCTGGCTGAAAACTCTATTGGCAGCTGGGAGGATTTGGAATACGCCTTCTGCGACAACTTCCAAGGTACATATGTCCGGCCACCAGATGCCAACGACTTAAGCCACATAGTTCAACAGCCCGGAGAGTCAGCCAGGAAACTCTGGACTAGGTTCCTAACTAAAAAGAACCAGATTGTCGACTGTCCGGATGCCGAAGGCCTAGCGGCCTTTAAACACAGCATCCGCGACAAATGGCTCACCCGCCACCTCGACCAAGAAAAGCCCAAGTCAATGGCAGCCCTCACGGCACTCATGACCCGCTTTTGTGCGGGTGACGATAGTTGGTTGGCCCGTAGCAAAAACACGGCAAGCGAAGCGGGCACCTCCGAAGTGAAAAATAGCAACGGCGAACTCCGACGCAACAGACACAAACGTCGATGCAATGGTGACAACACTGATGACACGACAGTCAACACCTGATTCAGTGGCTCCAAGTCTGGTCAGCGGAAGAAGCCAGACAAAAGAAACAATCAGGAACCATCCAACTTAGACCGCATACTCGATCGTCCGTTCCAGATCCATGGCACCCAAGACAAACCAGCCAATCATACTAATAGGGATTGTTGTGTTTTTAAAAAGGCCGGCAAGTTAAACGCCGAGAAAAGGAGAAGGGATCGCAAAGCGAGGATGATGACGAGGAGCCCCGGCCATCGAACATAGGGGGACAGAAGAAGTTTCCCCCTCAGGTCAAAACGGTGAACATGATATACGCCACCCACATCCCCAAGAGGGAGCGCAAGCGCGCGCTTAGGGACGTCTATGCGATAGAGCCACTCGCCCCAAAATTTAATCCATGGTCGTCATGCCCGATCACCTTCGATCGTCGGGATCACCCGACTAGTATCCGTCACGGCGGTTCAGCCGCACTGGTCCTGGACCCAATAATTGATGCGTTCCACCTGACGCGAGTCCTGGTGGACGGTGGCAGCAGCCTCAACCTGCTCTATCATGATATAGTGCACAAAATGGGCTTTAACCATCATGGATCAAGCCCACAAACACTACCTTTAAAGGAGTCATACCAGGTGTAGAGGCCCGTTGTACGGGCTCAATCACACTAGAGGTTGGCTTCCGATCTCCGGACAACTTCCGAAGCGAAGAGTTAATCTTCGATATCGTCCCCTTTCGCAGCGGCTATCATGCACTGCTTGGACGAACCGCATTTGCTCGATTCAACGCGGTGCCACACTATGCTTATCTTAAGCTCAAGATGCCCGGACCATGCGGCGTCATAACAGTTAATGGAAACACAGAACGCCCCCTCCGCACCGAGGAGCCAACCGCTGCCTTAGTAGCAGAAGTACAGAGCGGCCTTTTCAAGCAGAACCTTAATTCGGTGGCTGAGCTCCCAGACACTGTGGAGAGAGTCCGGGCTATTCTGCAGCAGGACAGCTCGGCTCGTCATAAGCTCGACTAGCAATTCGGCCTCTGTCCCAGTCCCGACCAATTGGTGGCATTCGTACCGCGCGCCCATCAATACGCACTCAAAATACCATGGGCATAGCCAGAGGCATAACTGGCTTGTGATCCATAATACGGCTCTACCGCGACCAGACACATATACTTTCACTATTTCCTTTTTCTCCTTTTCAGGTTTCTTTTGCACAGGCCTTCCCTGGCGGCTTGATCACTAGTCCTTTCGAAGGATAAATACACCAAGACGGCAGTAAGCATGGACGTGTAGGGGAATTTCTAGGTGGTCTCTTTAACGATCACTCTACCTGTTTTCAGGACCCACACGTAGCTCTCCCTTGGTTGTGGCATGTTAAATAGCCTTTTGCTTATTGCACTATTTGTATGAATGCGCTTTGACGTATTACCAAATTATAATGAAAACAGTTTGTGGCCCAAATCCTGCGGCCCTAGCTTACTACCCTTTCTTCTTTCTAGTTTTCCTTTTCTGTTGATAACTTTATCAGACAACACTCGTACACTTTGGTACGTTTCAATTTGCCAGGGGCTTCATAGCGCCCCGCAATACGACAACAAAGTCCGAACACTTTTTACAGTATAGTTCGGCACCCCGAATTTAGCACTATATGCATTGGCTCTGAATCATGTCTTTGGTCAATAAGTGGTTGCCCGGCTCCTGTGCTTGCTACCTTACGTTCCGTTATATCGGCTAGGGTAGTAAAGGGAGAACTACTGCGATTGTGCCCTGTTTTACCCAGATGAGCACCTCAGTAGAGAAAGCCGAAAACTGACTGTCATGATGCGGCGAGAGCCTGTCAGCTCTTCGGAGGTCTCAAATCTTTAGAGATTTTTTCCGCATTACGCGAGGGAACGGGACTTACCCGATCAGGTGTTTACATCATCCTAGTTCGGATACTAGGGGCTGCGCCTATATTCTTATTGTCAAACTCCTATGGCTAAGTGAGGGTGCTAAAGCCGCATAGTCCGATTGCCTGGTGCGTTGCGCTAAACGCATCCTTCAAGGACCAAACAATTGGATCAAGAGAGTTTTGATTACATCCCGAACACCCCCGTACTACCTACGTGGGGGCAGAAGCCGACGACTGGCCAACTCTCAGATTTCACACAACACGTCCGTACAGGAGGTAATTTTTTTAAAAAACAAACATTATATTACATAACGAGTTTGTTTCATCATACAAAGCAGAGACAACATGAATGTATTCATTCGAAAAAAATGTCTTGCGCACATTGGGTCGCCACAATACGAGACCCCTCCAGGACGTCTTCAAAATACCGCTCGGGTGTGCGGTGCTCCTTGCCCTTAGGCGGTCCCTCGGTCACAAGCTTGACGGCGTCCATCTTCACCCACCACACCTTGACGCGGGCGAAGGACATGCGAGCGCCCTCGATGCAGACGGACCGCTTGACGACGTCCAGCCGACGGCAGACATTCACGAGCTGCTTCACGAGCCCCAAGTAGCTACTTGGTATAGCTTCGGTAGGCCACAGCCAGATTATTAAATCCTTCATGGCCAGTTCGGCCACCCTAGGCAGCTCGACCAGCTATTTTAGCTAAAAGCTAAAGGGCACCGGATGTTCTGACGCAAGGTATTGCGACCAGAACAGCTTCTCCGTTGAGCTCCCTTCTTCGGCTCGGAAGAATTCCGCAGTGTCAGAAACACTACGCGGCAGATCCGCAAACGCCCCTGGATAACTCCAAATCCGGGTTACTAAGAGATAATTCTTGTCCACATACTTGCTTTGCATACTAAACGCCTTACACGTTGCGATCTTCTTCGCCTGTTGGATCTCCTAAAGGGCGCTTTGGGCTTCGGCCCGGGCCTCTTGTGCAATTTGGCAAGCCTTGTCGAGTTCGGTCTCTTGAGCCGAAACATCATGTTCCAAGGACTCGCACTTCTTCACGGCATCCTGGAGCTCCTGCTGGACCTTATCAAGCCTGGCCTCGTGCTTTCTCATGAGCGGTTGTTCCTTGGCAGCTTTCTCCATGGCCTCGGCCAGCGCCTTCTTAAGGACCTCGACCTCGGTCGCCGCTCCTACAAATATCATGGCACTACGGTCAGCACATATCATTTATTCTTTACGCATATACAGCAGGCCACCACATACCTTGCCTATCCTCCAGCTTCCATTTCACAAGGTCGCGCTTTTGTTCGGCCCACTCCAGACTCTGCTTTCGTCCGGAGACCTCCGCAGCATGAGAGGTTGCATCCAGCAACGACGCCTGCTTATTCATATAAGACATCTTTTAGTTAGTTTCCTGCGAAAATAAATTGATCCTCTGTCCGGCTCTTCTTTCCGAACACCGGACAGTGTCTCAGGGGCAACTGTCTATACTAGAATTTTTCTTTTGCGTCGCTTTCCTCAAAGCCCGTCAGCAGGCTACCACAGGCTTCGGTCAGTCCGCTCTTGACGGACTGAACCCTCTCAATCACTGTACCCATAAGGATACGGTGTTCCTCCATAATGGAAGCGCCTCGTAGCCCTTCTAGCAGATTATCCGGTGCCTCTGGTTGGACGGAGGTCACCGACGAGATAGGCACACCTCCTTTTCTCGAAGGAGGCTGCTCGCCGGATTTCAGAGCCGTATAGGTCTCCGAAACCGTATTTGGTTGGGGGCCGAAGTGAACATGGCTCCCATCGCCAGTCTCCATGGGGGTCTGCTCCCCCATGTGTCCGGCAGCCGAGGTTTCGCCCTCTGGCGTCACCCTGACGGCCTCCTGAACCTCTCCCGGGCCTGGGAAGGTCCTTTGAGACAACACCTTGTCATCGCCCTTGGCCGTGGGAGAGTGAGCGGCCAGCGGTGACTCGCTGGCCATCGCCTTTGAATCCAACGAACCTCTTCATGAGGATCGCAGGGAGCTGTTGTTGGCTGGACTGTAGTAGCGTAATTAAACGCGTTAATACCATGAAGAGGAGAGGCCGGATACATGGACGTATACGGGTTTTTAGTACTTACGATGCGGCCAGGGGCTTGTTTCGGGGGCGTCGCTCAGGGCTGCAGTTGACGTCCCATGCAGAGTTATCCACGAGGAGGCCCTTCCCCGTCTTGGGCGCCTCTGCCTCCAGATTTGTGGGGCCGCCCTCTTCTTCCTTCCCCATCAGGGGGAGAGTTTCTTTCTTCCTCCTCCTCGTCGTCGTTTTCGGCGGCAGAGGAGTGAGTCTTCTCTTCGGACGACATGTCCGAAGCTCCCTTGCGGCGGGGGCCACTCCGGACCCCCTTGGCCTTGTTCTTGGCCTTCTTCTCCAGCGCCTGATAGGGCGCCGGGACCAGCATCTTCGCCAGGAGCGGGATGACTGGTTCCTCGGGCAGCGGAGCCGAACATTGAATCTGCTCCGCTTTCTCTGTCCATACCTGAAAAAATAAAATAGTAAAGTTTTGATATCCTCCTTGAACAAGCAAGTAGAGGATGCGCCTTGAGACGTGAAAGACTTACCGCACTGGCAGGATGGGCAAGATCGTGCCCGCGGTCTGAGTCTATGGCAAGCGGCGTCTCATTTCCCTTGAAGAGCAACTTCCAAGCATCTTCGTGAGTGGTTCCGAAGAGCCTTTCCAAGGTTTGGTGCTTCTCCGCATCGAATTCCCACAAAGGGCAAGTTCGACTTTGGCCTCGGAGGATACGGCGAACCAGCATCACCTGGATCACGTCGACGAGCTTGATGTGTTTATCCACCATGCTTTGGATGCGCGTTGGCAGCGCTATCAGTTCGTCCAACGAACACCAATTTGGGGCCTTCTCTATCCAGGAGGTGAGCCGCATTTGAGCTCCAGACTTGAACTCGGAAGCCGCGGCCCAGGTGGCGTCACGGGGCTCTGTGATATAGAACCACAGTTTCTGCCACTCCTTGATGGTCTCCACAAAAGTACATTTGGGCCAAGTGACATTGGGGAGCTTGCTCACCATGGCGCCATCCACCACCTTTGGCTTCACGTTGAAGATCTTGAGCCACAGTCTGAATGTGGAGAAAGGCCTCACACACGACAATGAATGCCGAGATGTTGAGGAAAGAATTCGGGGCTAGGTCATGGAAATCTAGCCAGTAATAGAACATAAGTCCGCGGACGAAAGGGTGGAGAGGAAACCCTAACCCGCGGACGAGGTGGGGGATGAACACCACCCTCTCGTTGGGCTTCGGGGTGGGGATGATTTGCCCCTTGGCTGGAAGCCGGTGGGCGATTTCTTTCGCCAGATACCCGGCCTCCCGAAGCTTGGTGATGTCCTTCTCCTGAACGGAGGAGGCCATCCACTTGCCTTGCCCTCCAGATTCGGACATGGTTGAGTGCTTCCTTGAGGCGGAAAAGATGAGGACTTGGGCGCTGGAGCTCGAGAATGGAAGGGCAGAAAAAGAGAGAAGTCGTGGGTGAAGAAAGGGAATCCTTATCTCCTTATAAAGGCAGTGAATATCAAGCGCCTCCCTGCTCACCTTAAAACTCGCCTATTCCCAAGGGTTGTGCAAACGGCACGGTTGGATTACCCACGCTCGTATTGATGAGAATCCCGCAATAAGGGGACACGATCTCTTCTTTGACAAGACGTGCCAATGAAAACCGCATCTCGAAACATGGAACGACAGATCAAAACGGTTCGAAATAATGACAGGGCAGACGTGATGTCAACTTACAAAAAGTTGTCAGCGGATTGGACTTGGGAAATATTATACGCTCTATGGTTGTGTATGGTACTTGTGTTGCAGATCCGGACACATTCATTGCGTCCGAAGACTGTGTTGGAGTATTCGGAGAAGGAACCCGCCTTGCAATGCCGAACACAATTTGCGTGCCGGACACCTCGTCATTGAAGCCTGGTTCAGGGGCTACTGAGGGAGTCCTGGACTAAGGGGTCCTCGGGCGTCCGACCTATTAGATATGGGCCGAACTAATGGGCTGTGAAGATACAAAGACCGAAGACTCTACCCGTGTCCGGATGGGACTCTCCTTGGGGTGGAAGGCAAGCTGGGCGACCAAATATGAAGATTCCTTTCTCTGTAACCGACTTTGTGTAACCCTAGTCCCCTCCGGTGTCTATATAAACCGGAGGGCTTAGTCTGTAGAGGAGATATACAATTATAGTCACACAGGCTAGACTTCTAAGCTTTTAGCCATTACGATCTCGTGGTAGATCAACTATTGTAATACTCATATTCATCAAGATCAATCAAGCAGGAAGTAGGGTATTGCCTCCATAGAAAGGGCCAGAACCTGTGTAAACATTGTGTCCCCTGTCTCCTGTTACCATCGACCTTAGACGCACAGTTTGGGACCCCCTACCCGAGATCCGCCGATTTTGACGCCGACAACAGCCACTGCCCTCAACAACCTCACCAGCCGCCGTAATGACCGCCGCCACCATGCATATCTTCGGGCGTCGCGGAACCGACCTCCTCCGCCTATAAAAGGGCACCTGAGCTCACCCTACTTGACATCAACGCTCCACACCTCTCCTAGAGCCAACCCAAGCAACAGAGCGACCGGAGGAGGCCGTCTTCCTCATCTCCGGCAACAACGGCCGCCGCCACTCTCCGGTTGATTTCTACACAACTAGTGCCTTCCCCTCGACTATTTCCTTACCACTATCCTCCTGGAACCCCCACTGATCCATCCCACCCGCTAATTTCACTGCAGCAAGCCCCTGGGCGAAGTTCCCTTCCTAACTGACGCTGTTGTCCGCTGGAATGCTCGTCGCCGGCGATGCGGAGATCCCTGATGGCCAAGGCATAGCTCTCCAGGTTTGTCTCGGGCTTGGTAAGAGGAGCACGCCCGCGTGCTCAGCTTGCGAGGGGTGCCTCTAATCGCCGGCAAAGATTGCTGGAACCCTCGCCCTATTCTGCCGGAGGAGACAATGCGGGCTATTGACTTGTCAAACCTGACTGGCGGGCCCGCGGGTCCCTCTGACGGTCACACCCACGTCACCGCGCTTGACTTAAGTTAAGGCGTATTTCCGTGGGTGTCTCTCTCTCTCTCTCTCTGGAAAGCATATTCCTCTCCGAATCCTTTTTCTTTTTATGTTTTTATTTAAAAACATATTTGACTACAACTTTGACTGCCTCTAGTTTTTAAGCCATAACTGCAAATGACTTCATTCTTTTTCTGTTACTTCTCAAATTTCATCTAGTTTATTTTAGTATTTATATAAAAAATTACCAAACAACTTTCATGTAATGTTTTGGAATTATGTGGTAATTTCATTATTTCAAAAATAGGAAAATGGAGGGAAGATTATTTTTACAATCTTTTGGAGTGCACCCAACTATTCTACATGATCAAGGCAAGAATCTTCGAAACTCTATATGTGGAATGTTTGGTAGTTCACTTGCTAGAATATTTGAACCATCATTATGTTGAATTCAAATAAATTTACATATTGCTAGTTATGCATGCATGGGTCCTTGATAATATTTTATCTTCATTTAAACTCGAAGTATGAGTGAGAAAGGTTACTTTCACATGTCACATATGCCTATGTTGGTCTGGACTAATCTACAGGAAGAATCAGTCATGAGAAAAGTGACCGTAAGGCTGAAATCTTGTCAAGACAAGAATGGTCAGTGAGTGCATGTTGGAAGATGCTAGTTGGTGACCCTGTTGGGGGCTACTATGAAAATATATTGTGCTAACCATTGCAGGAAAACTTAAACTTGCTGAGTCGACCGTACATCGAGTCTTGTACGGTAACCCCCGTAGTTGTTTCATGCTGCCACTTGTCCCTGCCACAGGTAGTGTATGGTCTAGTAATTTGATAACCCCTTTCCGTGCACACACCGTATAGAGAGGCCATGGTGAAAGATACTAGAGGCCTCTGGTAGGCATGTCACCTGATCAGGGGGATGGGTGTCTTCGATTGAGACTGAAGAGGGGTAGCACCCCTAGTTGCGCGTGGTATAAAAATTGTGATCCCATGCTATTCAAGATTGTAGTTCCCCCGTCTTAGAGTTTTTGTCGAACGATGCTTTGGGTGATTCTTGGCATCATGAAAATTAATCTGGTGCATGCTGGTTAGGTGTGTTTGCAACCCAAAGACTGTAATTGGATTTAGTCAACGTCTTGGGGTTGACTAAAGAAATCGTATACTTGTGGGTAAGGAGTACAACGTCTGCAGAGTATAAATCGTATAGTCGTGTCCATGGTTAAGGACTACTGTCTGGGTTGGTCAAGTTTCGGTCTTAGTGTCGGTATTCAGACGAAACAGTTAAATCGAGCATGATTCATTTTTGCAGGATAATTATTATCACCACTAATGCTAGTATGGAAATCTTTGTTATCATGGATATTATTGCTGAAAATATTATTGTTATTTTGGACTAACTGTTTTTCTTATTTGAATTTACCGAGTGTCACTTGGGATGGCTAGACTACCCGTGCACTCAGTTTTCTTTTCTTTTCTGAGTATCACTTGGTATGGCTAGACCACGTGGTTACTAGAATTTATTTTCAAGACCTCTCGAGGTGTCGCTTTTACACACCCGTTTGGCATTTCTTTTCAAGACCTCTCGAGGCGTCGCTTTCAGACACCCAATTGGCATTCTTCTTGGAATCCCTCGAGCGGTCCAACGCCCGATGTTCCATTTTAATTCTTGGGTTATTACTAATATAAATTATTTCTTCATCCGCATCATATTAATAACAATCATAACATGCTTTAGTTTCAGTCAACATATGCATATAATTTTAAGTCATCATGAGCATATGCATTCGGTATACCTTTTGTCCATGATGTTTGCGAGTACATTCAAACATAGTAACATGCTGTTTTTTGCCTATTTCAGTGTTCGAAGGAAAAGAATATCAAACGGAGTCCAAACGGAATGAAACCTTTGGGAACATGATTTTCGGAACAAACGTGATCCGGAGGACTTGGAGTGGACGTCAAGCAATCAATGAGGAGGCCACGAGGCAGGGAGCGCGCCTACCTCCCTGGGCGCGCCCTCCACCCTCGTGGGCCCCTCGTGGCTACACCGACCTACTTCTTCCTCCTATATATACCTACGTACCCCCAAACCATCAGCAGAGGAGCCAAAACCCTATTTCCACCGCTACAACCTTCTGTACCCGTGAGATCCCATCTTGGGGCCTTTTCCGGCGGTCCGCCGGAGGGGGCATTGATCATGGAGGGCTTCTACATCAACACCATGGCCTCTCCGATGATGTGTGAGTAGTTTACCTCAGACCTTAAGGTCCATAGTTATTAGCCAGATGGCTTCTTCTCTCTCTTGGGATCTCAATACAAAGTTCTCCTCGATTCTCTTTGATATCGATTCAATGTAATCTTCTTTTGCGGTGTGTTTGTCGAGATACGATGAATTGTGGTTTATGATCAAGATTATCTATTAACAATATTTGAATCTCCTTTGAATTCTTCTATGTATGATTGGTTATCTTTGCCAGTCTCTTCGAATTATCAGTTTGGTTTGGCCTACTAGATTGATCTTTCTTGCAATGGGAGAAGTGCTTAGCTTTTGGGTTCAATCTTGCGGTGCTCGATCCCACTGACAGTAGGGGAAACGACACATATTGTATTGTTGCCATCGAGGATAAAAAGATGGGGTTTATATCATATTGCATGAGTTTATCCCTCTACATCATGTCATATTGCTTAAAGCGTTACTCCGTTCTTATGAACTTAATACTCTAGATGCATGCTGGATAGTGGTCGATGTGTGGAGTAATAGTAGTAGATGCATGCAGGAGTCGGTCTACTTGTCACAGACGTGATGCCTATATACATGATCATACCTAGATATTCTCATCACTATGCTCAATTCTATCAATTGCTCGACAGTAATTTGTTCACCCACCATAATACTTATGCTATCTTGAGAGAAGCCACTAGTGAAACCTATGGCCCCCGGGTCTATTTTCCATCATATTAATCTCCCTTCAACAAGCTATTTCTGGCACCGTTTATTTTGCAATCTTTACTTTTTATCTTTATTATAAAAATACCAAAAATATTATCTTGTCATCTCTATCAGATCTCAATTTTGCAAGTGGCCGTGAAGGGATTGACAACCCCTTTATCGTGTTGGTTGCAAGGATCTTATTTGTTTGTGTAGGTACAAGGGACTTGCGTGTGGCCTCCTACTGGATTGATACCTTGGTTCTCAAAAACTGAGGGAAATACTTACGCTACTTTGCTACATCACCCTTTCCTCTTCAAGGGAAAACCAACGCAGTGCTCCAGAGGTAACAAGCACCACGAAGACAATGTCGCAACCTAGGATTTGGAGATAGCAGCCACGTGAGATAGAAGTTAGACAGGTGAGCTGTTCCCGTGGGAATGGAGCCCCGTCAACGTTGGCGATCTATGAGCCACTTCCGTCATCCACCAATAGAGATCCTTATTATTCTCAAAGGATATTTGTGGTCTTGTACTCAAATTCTTGTAATCGCTGCGATTTCTGTATCAAGGAAGTGTCCACCAGCAACAGTAATCCTAGAGCTGCTGATGACACACACTGGTACAACGAGGTGCTATACAAACGGGTTTTAACCCCTTTCCGTGATGGCGTTCGGAATCATCACCTAGTGAGTGACTGCGATAGGGGGGTCCTTCCCACACGACCCAGAAACCATCAGGGATATGCCCTCCTGGCACACACGCTTGGCAAAATGAGGTCGTGTGTGACCGACGAGCAATCAAATACGGTTATACATACAGTTGTGCTAAGAAATACAATTATACATGCTGAATTGTTTCCGGTCGTAAGTACATCCCACACAGTTAGTCCCCGCTAAATGTTTCCGTTCGTATGTACATTACACACGGCCAATCCAAGAAATGCGTTTCCATTTGTATGTACGACCCAAACAGTTAGTCCAAGAAATACGTTTCCATTCATATATACATCCCACATAGTCACTCCAAGGAAAACGTTTCCGTTCACAGGTACATCACACACAATTTTCCCCATTAAATCGTTTGTGATAGCATTGCCATGGCACACGATATTAGCAATTTTATCGTTTGCATTATAGAATGCATCACACACGGTGCGTAGAAGAAACTGTGTGGCAAAGGCTGTCCATCACACACACCTTTTATGTGGTAAACGTTTGCGCAAGGTGGCCTAACGCAAACAGTTTTCAAGAGGATGTCATGTGTGATTGTTCATTGATCCAACATGGTTTATTCCTAGAAACTGTGTGTGTTGCCTGGGGTCATCGCCCATGGTGTTTTCTCAATAATTGTTTGCAATAAAAAACCCAATTAGCAGGCTAATTGCACTAAAAAAATACACTTCCGTGATGATACGTGTTTGTCACAGTAGGTCATGTTTTTTGTCATGCATTTACATCCATGACGATTTTATGACAGAATCAAGATAATCATACCTGTGTTGTCGTAGAAGTGTTCCATGACAATACCAAAATTATCATCACAGAAGTGTCCACTTCCATGACGATAAATGGCGCGTCATGGAAGTGCTTTCGTCAAGGGTAACCGACACGTGGCATCGACCATAACGGGTCGCCTTTGACCTATCAGTTCCGGTTTGGATCTGATAACCCGTTAACAGCCCGGACCAATGGGGATTTTCCATGTGTAAAATCATCCTTTGCTGGAGGAAACACGTGTCGGCTCCTCGGTGGGCCAGATGTCATCCATCCAATGGAGGAGACATGCCTATGATACGTCAACTTGTGGCAGGGCCCAAGGGAGGCCCATATAGGTTAAAAAGGTCGGCCCAATAAAAGGCCCGTAGTATTTACTCCCGTACTAGTGGGCTAGCCCAATAACGGCCTATTTAAACAAGGCCTACTTATGGCCCAAAGCCAGATCTGGCCCATTAATTGTTCGCCGAGTATTTGGGCCCAATTATGGCCCATTGACATTTCGGCCTGTTAGAGGCACGATGTAGACATGGTCCATTTCGGCCAGGTGTGTCTTTTGGCCTAGGAATCGCCCGTGCTACCCATGGTCCATATATGGTCTGACGCAACATCCGGCCCTCTAACGGCCCGTGATAAAGGTGGCACAGTTCAGCCCAACGTGACTTTGGGCCTGTTAAAGGCCTGTCATATAATTTGGCCCGTTGATGCCTCTACTAAGCTTTCGGCCTCTTAAAGGGCCATGATATCAGTGGGTCAACTAAGGCCCGAGATATGTTTCGGCCTGGTAATGGCACATCATATAACTGGGCCAAAAAAGGACCGGTCTACATTTCAGCCTGCTGAAGGCCCGTCGACGACTAGTGATAATTGAGCCCAACATGCATTTCAGCCTGCTAAAGGCCCATGGTTTCTTCTGGGCCGTAATAGGCCAGCAGACTATTTGGCCAGTTAATGGCCCAAAGCTACATCGGCCCAACTAAGCGTTGGTTCCACTAAAGGCCCAACTAAACTTCAGGCCGAATATAGTCCCATGTAAGTTGTGGGCCTGGCGCAAAGTGTGAAGGCCCCAATGGCCTTTCAGGCCCAAGAAAGTTGCAGGCAGGCCTAGTTGTGGCCCGCTAAAAAGCAGGCCCGTTAGAGGCAAATGTTTCGGCCCGGTCGACTACATCAGATTTTCTCCATTTTTTCAGATAGCGAATGATGGAAGTAACTTGTAGGAATTAAGATCAAACCTATTCTATACAATAAATAAATTATGACATAGTAACTTAGAATAAACCTACACTATATAATAAAGGATTTATGGCATATTACATCCACTAGGCATCAATGTTCGCCACCAGTGATCATAAAGCGCAACGAAGAAGCAGATTACAAAAACTGGGCGCCATCGCAGCGTAACAAAATAATGTTGAACCAAGAACACTTCCATGACAGTTCAACAAGGGTTAGCCTTGCGCGGGCACTGCTGCGCAAGCTGCAGAGCAAGGCTGTGAGACCGGCCTAGCATGTCGGTCATAGCTTCCAGGTGTAGTTGTTTAGCAATCTTTCTTAGACATAGGACTTTAAGTCGAAGCTGAGTTGCAAAATGCCTTTCTGCTAGAACTTGGGACTGAAGAAGTTGAACTAATTCAGATAACGAATTCTGTGAGCCTGTCTGACTGCTAGTCTCAAGTAACTTGAGCACTGCATCAAGACAAGACTTTGGGGCTGTCTCGCTATCTTCGAGATGTTTTGCCTTCTTTGCTACAATATATGTTGGGTTTGTCTCACAGCCTTTAGCAAACTTGTGGATGCCATCAGGCATACACTGGTGCGTGTCGGTCCTAAACAAATGGTTTTTAAACCCTTTTCACGACGGCATTTGGAACTATCGCCAAGTGAGTGTGGGTGATAGTGGGGTCCTTCCCACACGACCCAGAAATCGTCGGGGATAGGCCCTCCTGGGACCTAGGCTGGGGCTGTGTGCCATCGGGCAAGGAATCGAAACCCAATCATTTCCGTAGGTATGTACATCCCACATGGTAATCTGAGAAAATTATTTCCGTAGGTATGTACATCCCACAGGGTGAATCCTAGAAAATCATTTCCATTCCTATATATATCACACACAGTCAATGCAAGGAATACGTTTACGTTCTTAGGTACATCCCACACAGTCAATCTAGGGAAAACATTTCCGTTCGTATGTACATCCCACACAGTTTTATGTATACGCTCGTGTGTGAAAGGTGTAACTATCACACATGCTCTGCCTTGGGTAACCGTTTGCTTTCATTAGCTACATCACACACGATTTGATGTAGAAAACTATGTGGCATTGGGCTATCCATCACAAGCGCTTTTACTGCCAGAACCGTTTGCAAATTCCATGACCATCTATTCTCGTTTTATTTTTGCCTGTAATTTATTATTCGAATTGGAAATTTTGAAATATGACGTGCAGTTCAAATTCTCAGCACAATGGTTCAACATCGAATCCATAAATAAAATTCCCAGTACAATATGTTCAGTAATTACAGGATTAGGCAACAATTAACTATGATGAACCATAGTATCTAAAGGCGGTAAAGGTGAAGAGACAAATGTAAATCATTTTACTACCGACGGTGTTGAAGAAGAGGAATGCCCAGAATGTCCCTTCCCGCATGCGATAGGCACGAACAACTTTTGTCCAACCCCTTGTGACGATTGCCCGCCCAAACTTCACCGCATTCATGAAGGCTTCTAGAGCATTATCATGGTAGCATGAATTATATAATTTAACCTTAGTTGCCTCCACTCCGGTCATGTAGTTTGCAAGGTAATCATTAGTAAATAGCTTTGAAAACCACTGAAAAGAGAAAAATATCAGATACTGAGGTCTAATAGAGTAACTTGTTGTGGGCAGGGGGAAAAGGCAACACATTACTTCCCATCCTAAAGATCACTTTTGTCTATGACAAAGTGTAAATAAAGAGCTTAATTCCAATCACCCGTTTCTTTCGCCTAACAATATTTCTTAGTTTCCTCACTTGACACTTGTTCATGAATATCTCATTGCCCCATACACAAAAGGGATTGAAGCGTGGATCAGTACCGCTCATATATGTACCTACGAGCAACCAGTAAATGTTAGAAGCTAAACTGAGATTGCACAAATGATGTAAAATACAACTACCTATGTTCCTAAGTACAAGTAATTTTTTTGAGATTTCAATATGAACTACATATGGATGTATATAGAATTATAGATATAGTTTAGATGAGAATCTAGATTCACTCATTTTTCTCCTTATGTAGTCTATATTGGAATCTCTAAAAATACTTATATTTTGGAATAGATGGTGTATAAGACATGGGATGCAGCTAACCTAGACGGCAAACAACAGCATCGCCCATTGTATCCCTGTGTAAGTACATGGAAAGCCAATGTTAACTACAACAGGGTTAACATCCACCAAAAATAGGAAATGGTAAAAAAAACGGCAGCATCTGTAGAGATATCTTCATTTCAAAAGAGTGGCACGGTAGCAAAGGGAGGGATTAAAAAATGGATACAACTGTTAATTGCAATAGGTTTAACAACATCCTAATTCATGTTTTGTAAGTTTGTAGCCATTGAAACACAACTCTTTCAAAATGGATACAACTGTTAATTGCAACAGGCTTAATAGCCATTGCAATCGATACTGATAAAAATGCAATTGGCAGAGTTAAACATCACAGGGCAGGTGCTGCTAGAGCAGATAATGGCCCAGTTGTCTATAAAAAGGTAGGGAAAATACCTAAAACATGTTAGGCATGTTTACTACAACATGCTTAATACATCGACGGTACAAAACATAGCCATTAATTGCAACTGGTATTGGTAAGATTGAACTGGTGAGTACAAACTTGGTAAGTCCTGAGAGGTAGTTGCTGGTGCACTTCATCTTGGCTAGAGCCTGCCCAAAGTCAGCGGCGGCGGAGGCGAGCTGTTCCTCCGGGTCGAAGCGTGGATCAATGCCACTAACATGTGTACCTACAGGCAACCATTAAATTGTAGAAGTTAAACTGCAATAGCATAAATGATGTGAAATACTCTAAGACATGGGATGCAGCTAACCTTGACGGCAAACAACAGCATCGGCCGTTATGACCCTACCTAAGTACATGGAAAATCATGTTAAGTACAACAGGGTTAGCATCCACCAAAAATAGCAAATGAGCAGCATCTCTAGTATATCTTCATTGCGGAGAGTAGCATGGTAGCAAATGGATAGATTAAAAAATGGATACACCTGTTAATTGCAACAGGCTTAACAGCATCCTAAGTCATGTTTTGTAAGTTTGTAGCCATTGAAATACAACTATTTAAAAATGGATTCAACTGTTAATTGCAACAGGCTTAGTAGACATTGAAACCGGTACTGCTAAAAATGCAATTGGCATAGTTAAACATCACAAGGCAGGTGCTGCCAGAGCAGAGAATGGCCCAGATGTCTATAAAAAGGTAGGGGAAGTAGCAAAAATGTGTTAGCCATGTTTACTAGAACATGCTTAATACATCCACTACAAAAAAAGACACATCCGTGACATTTTGGGCTGAACGAAATTTTTTTCTGTCATACATATGACACTTCTATGACGATAATTGTGACATAACCCGGTATCATCATAGATGTGGTGGGCTCCTACTTCTATGACAAAAAATCATGACAGAAAATGGGCTTTTCATCCTGGGCGGGCCGGAGACGCAGCTGCATGACATTCTTTGGGCCGTCCATGACGGAAAAAACCGTGGTAGAAGCGAGGGCGAGGAAAATTTTGGGGAGTTCCTGGTTACGGTGGGAGGTCGGGGGCCGAGCGATGCACGTTTCTCTCGTACACGTACGTGCGTGTGTGCGAGGCATTGGCTCTTACTGAACCCGAGCGAGGCGTTTGGCTCTAACTGAACTCGAGCGATTGCACTGCAGGCTACGTGTTACTGAACCCGAGCGATCGATCGATGGCTGTTAACTTAACCCGATCGATCGATTCCTTCGCTACTGTTGCTAACTGAAGCCGATCGATGCTGCCTCTGGGATGAACAATGAGCGTTGCGGGGGGGGGGGGGGGTTGGATGAAAAGTGAGCGGTGGCATTGCCTCTGGATGAACAGGACCCCGTCGTGTGGAGGGCTGGATGAACAGTAGACGGTGGAGGGGTGCCCGTGGAGGGGTGGTTGAACAGGACCCCGTGGTGTGGAGGGCTGGATGAACAGTAGACGGTGGAGGGGTGCCCGTGGAGGTGTGCCCGTGGAGGGGTGGTTGAACAGTAGCTGGTGGAGTAGCGCGCGATGGAGGCTGGAGGAGGTCGACGATCGCCCATGGAGGCTGGAGGAGGTCGACGGTGGAGATGAACAGTATCCCGTGGAGTCCCGTTTTGCGGTACGCCACACCCCTCCCGATGAACAGGACCCCCGTGTCGACCTTAGGAGGTCTGTTTCGTCCGTTTTGCGGTACGCCACACCCCTCCCAATCAACAGGACCCCCGTTTCGACCGTAGGAGGTCTGTTTCGTCCGTTTTGCGGTACGCCACACCCCTCCCGATCAACAGGACCCCCGTTTCGACCGTAGGAGGTCCGTTTCGTCCGTTTTGCGGTACGCCAGACCCCTCCCGACGAACAGGGTCCCGTTTCGAACCTGGCCAGTCGAACACATGGCCGTTTCCTCCGTTCTGCAGTTCGCCAGGCCTCGTTTCCATCGCCTGTTCTGTCCAAGCCCTCCCGATGAACACGACCACGCATTCCGTTCCGACACAGCCGGTTGGCTCCCACGTGTTCCGTTGCCTCCCGATGAACACGACGCATTCCGTTGCCTCCCCATGAACACGACGCATTCCGTTGCCTCCCCATGAACACGATGACGACGCTGTTTGTCCGTTCCGACCCAGCCATGTCAACGAGCCCTCGCCGTACATATGCGCGAGTAGGCGTTCGAGACCCCGCCCGGATGTACACATACGTGGCCGTATTTTCTTTCTTGCACCCTGGCCGTAGTACGTACGTGTACATGCTACGTGCGCGCCTCTACTACGACACGTGCGCGCCTCTAGATCCACCAGTATATATGTACGTACACGTTCGCAACCAGAATGACAACGCTACGTTTGCTTCGACCAGGTGGGTCCCGACTGTCAGGCACTTCCTTGCGTGCGAAGATGTAGCTGGTGGGTCCCAGCGGTCAGGGGGGCGAATCGTTTTGTTTTTTTTGCCCGGACGCACTTCCTTGCGTGCGAAGGTGTAGCTGGTCGGTCCCAGCAGTCAGGATGGAAACTTTTTTTCATGAAATACGGTGGCCCATCCGGTGGGTCCCCGCTGTCAGGTGGAGGAATAATTATTTTGCGCGTAATAAGGAGGCACTTCCTTGCTGCGGCCGTGGACCCAGCTATCAGCGTCTCCACGCACAGTACTCTTCCGATGGAAGTCGGTCGTTGACCACATTGACCATGCCGCGCCGAGAGCACCATGGCGGTGGACGACGGCGAGACCTAGGAAGGGGACGACATGGAGGCAGGGAAGACTCGGCAGTTCTTTCCCACGCGGAGGGGAGTACGACTGTACGAGGGTTTACTGGTTCGTCTGCCGTCGCCGGAGAATAATAGTAGGTGTGGGTGAGTAGAGGGATGGCTAGCCAGCGATGGGAGTATGGTCGGGCGGTGAGGCCTGCGCAGCAGCACAGCCGGCCGCAGGGAGGAGGGAGCAGGCAGTCCCACCAGCGCTTGTTTGAGTGGCTTGAGTAGGAAGAGCAGAGATTGAAGAAGCACGACGGCCGTTGGATGGACATCCAACAGTAAGTGCTTGTCCGTCAACATTTTTTAGGAAAGCCTCAAATCTGTGGAAAACAGCATACAGCCCATCTGCCATTATTTCTAATAATTTACAGCCCATTTGCTAATTCTGAAGGTTTTTTTTGGAGCCCATATTCTTTTTGTTAGCATTACATCCCATATTGTGGCCACGGTTAAAAAATTATACGAAATTTTGCATATTTCGGTGCGGTCCGAACTATTTTTAATCCCAAAATTTCGACTCACATTCAAACTGATTTTAAAAATAAATATATATCAATATAAAATCCAACAAATTCTCCACGCATAAAAATTAATGTAATTTAAAATCTTGAAATAAAAAAAAAGATATTTGAAACTAATTGCCGGTTTGATGTGTTTTAAAAATGTACAGCCCATATCTCATTACTGATGGGCCATTTTCTCGGCCAGCCGAATGAAAGATCTCCTCGTCTTGAAAGATTTGCAGCCCAACAGGCCTGACAAAGCGACTTACTTGGCAAATCACAAAAAAATTGGGTTGTGGCCATGGACCCGGCTGTCAACCTCTCCACGTACAGTACTCTTCCGATGGAAGTCGTTCCTTGACCACGTTGAGCACGCCGCGTGGAGAGCACCACGGAGGTGGACGACGGCGAGGCCTACGAAGGGGACGACGCAGAGCCAGGGAAGACGCGGCAGTGGAAGCCCGCGCGGAGAGGAGTACGAGGGTTCACTGGTTCGGCTGCGGTGTGAGGCTGCCGTCGCCGCAGGGCCTGGCCAGCGGTGGGAATAGTAGGGGCGGTGAGGCCTCTGCGGCAGCACAGCCGGCCACGGGAGGCAGGAGCATGCGACACGACCGACGCTGCTTTGGGCGGCTGGAGCAAGAAGACCAGAGGTTGAAGAAGCACTACGGCCGTTGGATGGACATCGTACGGTCACTGGAGCTAGAATCGTTCATATTGACTAAGTTCACAAAGCTCTTCGTCACCGTCAACTTAGTAGGCCCACAAGTCAGCCTCCCACCAAGGTGGGTCCCAGCTAGCCGGGGGAGTATTGAATTTTTTTGTGTAATAAGGAGGCACTTCCGGTGGGTTCGAGCTGACAGCGGGGGGGACGTTTTTTTGCGAAATACGGTGGCCCTTCCGGTGGGTCCCAGCAGTCAGGGGGAAACGATTTTTTTCGCAAAATACTGGTGGCCCGTCCGGTGGGTCCCCGCTGTCAGGTGGAGGAATAATTATTTTCCGCGTAATAAGGAGGCACTTCCTTGCGGCTGCCGTGGACCCAACTGTCAGCCTCTCCATGTACAGTACTCTTCCGATGGAAGTCAGTTGTTGACCACATTGACCACGCCGCACCGAGAGCACCACGGCGGTGGACGACGACGAGGCCTAGGAAGGGGACGAGGCGGAGCCGAGCAAGACGCGGCAGTGGATGCCCACGCGGAGAGGAGTACGAGCGTTCACTCGTTCGGCTGCGGTGTGAGGCTATCGTCGCCGCAGAATAACAGGGGGTGTGGGTGAGTGGAGGGATGGCCTGGCCAGTGGTGGGAGTAGTATGGGGGCGGTGAGGCCTCCGCGGTAGCACAGCCGGCCACGGGAGGCAGGAGCAGGCGGCACGACCGGCGCTGCTTTGGGCGGCTGGAGCAAGAAGACCAGAGGTTGAAGAAGAACTATGGCCGTTGGATGGACATCATACGGTCACTGGAGTATTGACTAAGTTGACAAAGCCCTCCGTCCCCGTCAACTTAGTAGGCCCACAAGTTAGCCCAACAATATGGTGGGTCCCAGCTAGCAGGGGGTATTCATTTTTTGGGCGTAATAAGGAGGCACTTCCTTGCGTGCGAAGATATAGCCGGTGGGTCCGACCTGTCAGCGGGGGGAACGTTTTTTTCACGAAAAACAGAGGCCGATTCTGTGGGTCCTAGTTGTCAGGTGGAGGAATCATTATTTTGCGCGTAATAAGGAGGCATTTCCTTGCGTGCGGCCATGGACCCAGCTGTCAGCCTCTCCACGTACTGTCCACTTCCGATGGGTGTCGTTCATTGACCACGTTGACCAGGCCGCGCCGAGAGCACCAGGGCAGTGGACGACGGCGAGGCCTAGGAAGGGAACGACACGGAGCCAGGGAATACTCGGCAGTTGTTTCCCACGTGGAGGAGTATGAGGGTTTACTGGTTCGTCTGTCGTCGCCGGAGAATAACAGCATGCGTGGGTGAGTAGAGGGATGGCTAGGCCAGCAATGGGAGTACGGTGGGGCCGTGAGGCCTGCGCGGCAGCATAGCCTGCCGCGGGAGGAGGGAGCAGGCAGTCCCGCCGGCGCTTATTTGAGCGGCTGGAGCATGAAGAGCAGAGATTGAAGAAGCACGACAGCCGTTGGATGGACATCCAACAGTCACTGCTCTCGTGTGTTGACTAAGTTGACAGGGCGTTGCATGTGCGTCAACCTTTTTTTATGAAAGCATACGCGTCAACCTGTAGTAGGCGCACAAGTCAGCCTCAAATCTATGGAAAACAGCATACAACCCATCTGCCATTATTTCTAATAATGTACAGCCCATTTGCTAATTCTTAAGAATTTTTTTGGAGCCCATCTTCTTTTTGTTAGCATTACACCCCATACTGTGGCCACGGTTGAAAAGTATACGAAATTTTTCATATTTCGGTGCGGTCATCTGTTTTTAATCCAGAAATATCGATTCACATTCAAACTATTTTGAAAAATAATTTATATAAATATAAAATCCAAATAATTTTCCACGCATAAAAATCAATGGAATTTAAGATCTTGTAATGAAAAAAGATTGAAACTAATTCCCGGTTTGATGTGTTTAAAAAATGTACAGCCCATTTCTGGGCAAACCGAATGAAACTCCCGATAAAGCAAGTAGGCCTTGTTTGGGTATTTCTTAAAAAAAATTAGAACCGGGCTAGCCATTTTCAGCAAGAAAAAAACACAACTGGGCTCATGATGTGGTAAACATAAATAAAACCCTGGCTAGACGGGCCACAGCCCCCGCACAGCCCCATTGTTACCCTGATCCGTCGCTAAAACTAGTATAAATAACAACTGCTTGTTCCTCAAAAAAAACTGCGCGACTTGCTGGGTCCCTGGTGTCAGCCGCTCGTAGTGTGATCCTCTCGTTTATTGACTACGTTGACAATGGCGTGAGCCCCAGATGTCCAACCATTAGGAGGAACCATATTTTTGGGCTTGTACTATAGAGGCACTTGCTTGCGTACTGCCATGACGCTGGTGGGTCCCTACTGTCATCCTCTCCACGTACAGTCATCTCCTTGTGCCTCTCGGTTGTTGATGACGTTGACAACGCAAGAGGGCAGCGCACCGCACACGGCAAGCGAACCAAGGCCGCAAGGCGGAGGACGACGGCGAGGCCTCGGACGGAACGAACAGGAGCCGTTGAAGATGCGCCGGTCCAGTCGCAGGCGGAGGGGAGTACGAGGGTTGACTGGTTCGGGCGCGGGTGCGTGTTGGGGCTGACGTCGCCAGAGAATAACAGGACGTGTGGCGGAATAGAGGGAGGGACTGGCCAACGTTGGAGGGTACGTACGTTAGGGCGGCGGAGGCGCAGCCATCCATGGGAGGCGGGAGCAGGCGGAGCCGACGGGGTGGTTTGGTTTGGGCGGCTGGAGGAAGAAGAAGAAGACAAGAGATAGAAGATACACGACAGATGTTGGATGTCAATCCAATGGCTGGTAGGCAGAATCATTTGTTGACTGGCTAGTAAGTCGACACCACCTTGGATAGGCTATTTCCTCACGTGTCCCAAATGTCAGAATCCAAATCTGTCACGGTCATGCAGCCTTTCCTATGAAAATTTACAGCCCATTTGATGTGCTAGTTCGAAATAAGTTTGTGGGTGCTGGTGGGGGCTAATCACTTGGCTTCTGTAATGCACAGTGAGCTCAAGCAGCCGGCGAGAGTGATGTTATTTCCCTTGGTTGGGATTTGTTACAATATTTCACTCTAAATTAAACGAATGGCAAGCCATTTGCCTTGTTTCGAAGAAAATATGATAGTCACAGCCGAGTTGAAAAGGGCAGGAACATCTAACTCCAGCTTACAAACTGTACAAAAGCACGAGGGTTAATTGTTCATCAGGTTTACAAAAAAAACCAGATTGAAAAGGGCAACAACATCTAACTCCAGCACTGTTTTCGGCAGTCACAGTCAAATGGATCGGTCAGGTCCATAGAATGAACATCCTGGGTCGTAAAATTTACTGGATTATGACCACAATATGTTGTAAATACAAGCCCGGCACGTTCAGAAGCTCTTTTTCCCACCTGAAACTCCTTATTTTGCTCTTCGACATACCCATCCATCAAAACCATGCTGCTGATAAACTTAAGGCTGATGGACAATAGTAACCTCGCATTCAGGAGGAAGAATGTGACAAACTTGTGTTTGCACGGTTGGCTACAAATCGTTCTAGCGTTATTGTCTTCAATCGAATCTCATGAGAAGTGAGAAAATCCCGATGCTTACGAATTCACCGATTGGTTATAACTTTCTTACCCCATCTTGTTGCCTAAATAGACATGAAGATTGAAAACAGTTAAGGTCTAAAAGAAGAGTGTCGAAAGAGCAACAGCTGAACGGTTAATTCTAGTACACTATATGCGGGCTTCCAATGTGCGTGAAATTATCACCTTTATATACAACTTCTCCAGACATGGAAAGCATTGCAGCAAGCCAATAATCTTGTTTAGATCAAAACTATTCATTTGGATATATAAGATCTTGACAGAATCCAGCACCATTGATAGGCTATCCATGAAGAAACTCTTCATTGAGCATAGAACATAATATTAGTACAAAATGTGTACTCCAAGATGATATATAAATTATGTGCAGAAATTTAAAATGCAGCTTATGGTTACAAGTGTAGATGATAATATAGAGTACCTGAAGAACTGTGGAGCCAAACACCATATTGAAATGAGCACAGAGATCATGTATTACACCCAAGGTCTCCAGTTTAGGCACAGAGAGGACGGTTATTTGCAATGGTGAATAACAAGAATCAAGGATCAACCTTTGAAGTGAAGGGGCATCTTGGATGATGAGCTGCCTTTCGTCAAAAGAAATTCCAATTCTTACAAGGTTAGGCGACTTTATTTGGAGAGAGGACGATTCTAACTGTGAAAACAAGCACCAAGCACTCCAGCGCAGGGCAACTGGAGTGGATGATGCTGTGCAATGAGGCCTCCGATATACGAACCCGCACAAGTGAAAGTTTCTTGAGAAATGGGAGTCGAAGGTTTAGTACCAGATTGTCTGGTAGGTAGCACAGCGCAAAGGTGGCGGTGTGGAGAGAGGACGAAAACCGCGAAATGGACATCGGTGCTGAGGGAACAAGTTCATGGCGTTCGGTATGTGGTATATGATTTCAAGGGGAATAGTAGAACTCAAGCAGCTCTAGTTCTGTGAATTCAGGGGATTTCAGCCAGGCCTCCACCGTGCAGGGCATGGTATGCTTGCTAAGGTAGCATGACGGGATGCAGAGGCTTTGAACGGAGCCCTGGTGGGAGGAGATGATGGCTCTGGGGATTCCAAAATCATTGAAGAGAGATAGCTGACGACAGTCGAGATTAAGGGGCATGGCGCGCCACAGAGGGCGCCACCGAATTGAGAGGACTTGGGTGCGGCAGCAATCCTTGGTGGGGAGAAGCGTGATGATCTCCCCAAGGACGGCGTCCGGGAGATCGCTGATGCGGTCCACCCGAGATTCTACAGGTTCCTGGGATCCGGTGGGGGCAGGGTCGCCGCTTCTCCCCGCGTTGCCGGGTGCGGGATCTACAACAGGCGTCGCCGCTGGCGGGAGCCTCATCTTCTTGGCGCTGGGGTCAGCCGACTCCATTTTCCTCGAGGGCGTCGCGTCGCGCTCACGGATTTGAGCAGAGTAACGAATGACGAGCCTAGTTGTAGTGCGAGCGAAGAAGAAGGGGAGCTGGGGGTTCTCTGTAGGAGTGAGGAAGAAGGGGAGCTGGGGTTTTCTGTAGGAGTGAGGTGAGGAATTTGGGGGTACGAGTGGAGCGAGCAGACGTGAGGTGGGTGGGAGCGAGGAGAAAGAAGAGCACCCAGGTTTTTGGGGGGGGCGGTGTGCTGGGTGTGGGTAGCGCCTCTCATTCAGTAAATATATGGGCTTTTGAATTGATTTTACTATTTACTAGTGTGGATGGGCTGTTTTGTCTTGGGCCCAGAGAAACAATTACCACTAGGACAGTGGAGACACTCTGCAGCTACCCAGAAAAACAATTACTACTAGTACAGTGGAGACACTCTACCGCTTCTGGCTCCTCCTAGGTCATGGAAACGTCTCCCTCTACTTAATGCCGTTATACTTTTGTTCACCGACATGCGGGCCATGTAGCGCGCGGGCCCAAATGCCATCCACCAAATTAGAAGGCAGTATGCAGGAGGAGAGTCACCCTGGTCGTAGCGCGGCAGTAACGAGCCGTCGTATCACAAAACCCCACCTCCCCGTAGTCTAAGTTTGACGGACGAAGCAACCATCATTTCACTCTTTGCTGAATCCCCTTCTCCCTCACTGTCTTCAAGAAAGGCAACACTCGCAATTTCCACTGTTCTTCTCTTCAAAAGAAGGGAAGGTAAGCGGATCCGTGATGTTGGTATATTTTCGTTCAGAGAAAAATAAAAGAACTTTTGCAAAGCAGTAACCGATCCTCACTCTCTTTTGTGTCATTGTCATTGCGATTTTGTTTTCTTTTCAGTGGTCTCCTAGTATTCTTCAGGAGCAGTTTTCCCCCTTCGAGGATGTGTCCCTCCCCCCCCCCCCCCCCCGCTGAGCTGCCCAAGGTGATTTCCTTCTTTGCCGATCTCGATTGTGGTTTTTCATCTAAGTATGTGGTGATTGTTTTAGAAAAGGAAGTATGTGGTGATTAATAATGCAAAATTTTATTAGCTTCGACGCCATGCTATACATAGTAGTTTAAATAACTTGTGTTTCTTATACTGAAAAGTAATTCAGAATTTGTTTCTGTTTTAATTAGAGCCCTGATGCAGACAAGGACTGTGTGGTTGTACATGTCACTCGCTATGAGGCGGATGACTTGAATATACGCAATGGGAAAACAGAGTTCTTAGGCTGTTGGATCCTGGAAGCCATTTGCGGTTATACCAATGAAGAGTTGTATTCCAGCCTCACTGTTGTCAGGCGTGTTGTCCAGGGTGTACTGAAGCACAAGAAGTTCAAAGCTACTCCTTCGTTTGTGAGGAATACTGTTCTTGTCAAGCTTATGCAGGAAGATGATGTGGCATGCCTCCACAAACAAGTTTATCAGTGGCAAGGCCACAAGGTTGTCTTCGTGAAGGTTCACAGGATTGAGCTGCTGCGGGACGTCCTCGATGATGTTCATGGCTAGGTCCGTCTTGTGTCCAGCCCAAATTAGATCGAGGCATGAAATAGTTGCCCCAGCTAGTGTTTAATAGTAGTTTGGATTGTGTCTAATTATCCGAACCTTGCCTGTTATCGACCCCTCTAGGGCTAGTACTCTGTTTGAATCCGTCTATGGGAACTGCTGCTACTTTTGTGTGCCCGTGAATCATGTGAGAACAATCGTAATTGTTGCCGAAACAGATTCGTCCTCACAAGTTTTTTCATGAATCTGGCATGGTAAGACATAAGTTGTCACGGTTTATCATACGAGCAGTGTGTGTTTTGATGAAATAGAGCACTCGTTCGAGAACCGTGCGCCGACGTATACATAAGTACTTGTAAACACTGTTGGTGCTACCCCACTTGTAAGCAGTTGTGCAAAACACGGCACATTGGCTCAGCTCGCTTCAACACTAGGCTATCGGCCAGCTAACAATCAACAATCATTTGTCTGACGTATAAGCAACTATGTATCTTGTTATAGTGGTTCATGCAGTTAATTGAGGCCACAATGTAATAAATTCCAAATGTTCACACGCTAGTCCAGCGCTCATGTGGAACACTCACATTAAACTCGTCTTCATAAAAACATGAAAAGCATAATTTAAGCAATTTTATACATCTCAATGATTCATAGAACATAACAAACATATACTAGTTCACAACAAAAGACAAACTTGTGAGAAGGTTTACAAATCAGGAAAAAACAAGCAAGGCTTCTCTGAGCAAAGGGCCTCCCGGCAAGCTTAAATTTCCTGGAGTTCACTCTTGTTTTTTCTTGTTGCCACCATCCAGGGTTAGGTTCTATCATTCCAGAATAACCAATTCTAATTGTGGTCTCAGCTGGAATGCTGAACTGAACCATACAGTGTACTGACCAGCTGAAATGCTTGTGCATTCCACTAAATTTAAGCACCGCTATTTGCAGAAATAAGCAGACCACAATGCCTCTTGTCCGCGCACCTGTCCAAAAAACCGCCGTGCAGCCGTGCCAGCTAGTCCTCGGTCCATGGATGAACTGGTAGAAAGTGCATTCCGGACTAGGATGCAGTTGTTTTTGCTCGTCCCTGCACTGCAATCAGGAAGTAAAACGTACGAATCAGCTTCTTTTAGATTGCGTTGGTCATTCTACCTTCGTTACTACCAATGTAGGGATACCTTGAAGACGAGAGGTTAGGCGACGGCAACAAGGGATAGCCATCTCATTTTGCGCAGTTGTACTAAAACTGAGGTGTGTGCTTTTGATTGCGCGGATAGAAACGATACGGAGACAGACATCCCGAAACGATATGGAGACAGACATCCCTGTTTGCGCAAATACGAAATACGATTATTTAAATAGTGACAAATATTACTACTTTCCCCCGTTTCCTCTTAGAACCAAGTCCTAGACTCATGCAACAGCTTTCCCACTTTCTTCCCTGTTTGAACCAACGCTTTGACTTGACTGTATGAACTAGCTTTACTTCTAATAATAGTAGAAGTCTAGGTGGCTTTGGAACAGTGGACGGAAGTAGAAAAGGATTCACACGAAGGGAGCTGGGGCAGTAGAGCAAGGCAGGTTTCAAAGGAATATATACCTGAGGGTCGTCGGCATGTGGCAAAGACGGCGTCGGGAGCCGCATCTTGGCCACAATACCGCAGGGAGGAAGAAGGGGTAGGAGGCCCTCCCGAGTCGGCGCTCTCTCGGAGGGAACGACACGGCCGCCGATCGGGATATGCGGGCAGCCGTTGGTCTCCTCCCTCACCGCCGACGACAGCATGAACGATGCACCTACACCCCTGCCCCGGTCGAGGTTGTCCGGCCGGATTTGTGACCAGCCGTGAGCTGAGAGAGAGTGTGGCCACCTATGTGTTGCTTAGATCTGGAGAGCATGAGAGAGTGAACGAGAGGAACCCTAGTAAAGCAAGCGCTAAGGCTCCTGCTTTTATATATAGTGGAGTGATTTTGTTGTACCAGCTTCAAAAACATGCGCTCCTACGTGTACCCGCGAGTGGGTGTGAGAGAACTAGTGCGTGTGTGCACCGCTTCTCTTCCTGAGAGTACAATATACTATGCGCAAAGAACGTTCGCCGCAAGAGAAATAGTATAAGTGTGTGACGTGTGAGCTAAAATAAAATGTGCGCGCGGTCTTTTGTTTTTTAGAAGTTCTGAGGGTAGGGTGTGAAGAGCACATATGTGCGTGACGTCTACCTGCAGATAGACGGTGGGTGCGACGTGCGAGTCTGCGAGAGGACTCGGGAGAGTCGTGACTCGTGAGGGTGCATGTGCGTGAGAGAGGGGGGGCACGTATCAATGCAATGCATGTGTCCGTAAATCATTATCCGACAAACGTTCGCCACAAGCCTTTTCCTGACGAACACCGTAAGAACTGTTAGATCGGCATTCGACAGTGTCAATTTTTCCATGTCATTTAATAGAACAGCCACTCCTCCTACACAGAAATCTTCCACGTGAGTGTTAGCAACTGCCATATGCTCCCTCCGTTCTGAAATGCAGTGCATATAGCTTTATTGAAAATTCGAACCTCGCAAACTTTTACCGAGTTTTCGTATACCAAATTGCACATGTAGAATACCATGTATATATCATTTCATTCATCTTCAAGAGGTAACTATAAATATGGGTGAGGAGTCTACAAAGAAAGACCATCGTATCACCCGCAGCAATTTCAAGCATCCTTTAGTGTCGAGGCATATCATCGGAACTCTATATGATATGATTTTTATAGGATTTTTTCCTTTTAGAGCCAATTGGTTCATAGGAATAGATTCATATACTCCACATTTCAAAGGAAATAAACATGATATCATTTCTATAGCTTTAGAGCCACTTGGTTCATATGAATGGATTCCTATACTCCCTTAATTTCAAAGGAAAATAAACATTAGCGTATATTCAATAGAAAAGTTCCTATGATATGAACCAAATTACATCTCTTTTCTAATCCCTCCTCATAGGAATTGAGATACATGTCATCTCTAGATTCAATAGAAAAGTTCCTATGATGTGAACCCAATGACATCTCTTTTCCAATCCCTACTCATAGGAATTGAGATGCTCCATGTCATCTCTTTCCCTACAACTTCCATGTATACATCTTCTATTCCTAAATAGATAGTACAACCCACTAGTAGCTTTTTTCCAAAACATGCAACTATGGCACAAGAACTATATAGTGTGCCAATAACTTTGAAAGATGGTCGCTGGATGAAGCTAACCCGACAGTGCAGAGATAGGCAAATCCGAGCACTACTGGCCGTTGGATATCATCAACATTCCACCAGATCTGCCACATGTACAATTTAGAAGACTCCATGGTTGAACTTAAGCATAATGCACAAACTCAAAACACAAGCACTTCTCCTTTGTTCTAGAATCTTCTGTATCATAATTGATTATTTTTTTCTAAATGAATTGCCATTATTTGTTTTTTACTTTATGATTTACAATGCACAACCCCATGAATCTTAACATTTTTATAAAACTAATTGATTTTGAATGAGATGAACTATAAGAACTAAACGAACATCTACATCATGCATATATGACTCAAAGCTTTACATGCTATAGTGTGTATTTATTCATAATTTGGTTTCGAAATCTCATGCGTTCAATAAATGTGTACCTTACTAGTTTTGAGTAGAGTAGCAAATTGCACACGGCCCCGGGTATATCAAAATGCAGGGCCCATGCATCATTGCCTTTCGATCGAACCTACGTCCACAATTTTTTGTACGTACTATATCTCCACTGGTCCCCGAACCCAAAATGTTGCCTCGTTCCCTAAAACCAAGCGGCCCACACATATTTAAGGCGTCGACTCGAACCCGTTTACTACGACATGGCCCCACACGCCGTAGTACTCATACAAACCCTACCACCGCACTCATCGTCGGTTTTCTTCAAGAGGATGAGGGAGAAGCCGATTTGTAGCGGAGGCGCTTTCAAAAAAAGGACCTATAGTGGAGACCCCTACCCTAGGGTGCCCTAGGTAGCTGCCGCACGCATCATTGTTTTCTCTTTTCTTTATGCTCTTGCGCCCTAGAGTGAAATGATGGTTGCTTCGTCCGTCCAGCTTAATGCGGGAAAGGTGGGGCTTTGTGATTTGACCCCTCATCGCTCATTTTCTACTACTGTGGCGCTACGACCGGGGTGCCTCCAATTCCAACCGCTGCTCCGAACTGTAATTTGGTGCATCGCACGTGGAACAAGACGGTGGATGAGCCACATGTCGGCCAAAGGGGTCCTGTTAAGTGTGTCGCCACTTCGTGTGCGGACTGACCTTGCTTGAGTTGCTACGCCAACACGACAGGAGCAGCCTACCACTTGGTTTTGCTCCTTGGTGAATCCCGACTATATTGATCTAAAAAGATACGTGCTGAACTACCCTCTCCGTCTCGGTTTTTTTATTTTTAGGCGTCTCGGTTTAAAGGGCCTGCACGTAGTTCTAGGTCATCCATTTGACTAACTAAATATGAGTTACTATGTCACAAAAAGTATATCATTGGATTCTTAAGCGGATGTAGTTGTATTTAAAAGTCGAGGGCGGGGCTTTTCCTGCACGGTAGGCGGGGCAGTTCCGCCTAGGCGGTTCGACAGAGACGCGAGAAGACGAGGGAGTAGGCTGTTGCAAACGTAGGGCTGTGTGATTTGACAGCGAGTTACTGCTGGACAGGTGGGGCCCCGTGATTTGACTTGCCATTATCATTTTAACTCCAGCGCTACGACCGGCGTGAGTCTTCCGATTCCTGACCACCTCCATACAGGTGCCTCTCCCAATGCTCCACCGTGTAGTAGAGGCTGGCTCTTGCATGAGAGCCCACTTCTCCACTTTTTGCTTGCCTCTCTTTCCTCCACATATGAAAAAATGCCATGTAAAGCGTACTATTGTACTTACTTTTACTTGCTCCTGCAGGTGCTTAAGCTTGCCACATAGGCATAAAGTCTGATGTGGCAAGTTAATCAAGAAGAGAGAGACTAGTTTGGTGACCCAAGGAAGAAACGGTGCTAAGCGCGTGTACCTAGGTGAAAAGACAATTTTGAGTCTATAGCTAATTAAATGAAGCAAACTTAGCAACACCATTTCATTGGAAGAGGTCACTCCTTGGCAAATGCAATAAATACTAGTACTCCCTGTGTCCCATAATATAAGAACATTTTTGGCACTACACTAGTGTCAAAAACGTTCTTATATTATGGGATGGAGGGAGTACGAAGAAAGAGATAGAGAGGAGTAAAAAAATACACTTATAGCCAACCTTATAGCCAACCTTGTTGTAGTATGAGTGACTAATTGATGACTATGTATGACATGCCAACATCAGATAGCCTAACGCACCGTATTAAATCTCTAACGGCGCGACCGCGCGAGCGACGCGACGGTCGTGGTAGGCGCGACGATGATACGGGCTGCTGGCAGCCCTTGGATCTGAGATCAAACGGTCGCATGCTAAGTTGCTGAAAATTTGCAGAATAACCCTCCAGGATAGGATATTCACCCATAGGTCTAGAATCACCATGCAACCGTTCGATCTCAGATCCAAGGGCTCTCGGAACCCCGTATCATGGGAGAATGGAAAGCCACTACCCTGCCGTTTGCACGCTGGCAGTTCGCTCCTAATCGTCCCCGCACGTCCTTCAATACTACGGCGGTTCGCTCCTAGTTGTCCCGTCCATTCACATTACGGCAGTTCCACTAATCCTAACCCTCCTCCCAAATCCATGGCGTCCCAAATCTCCACGATCGGCGGTGAGTACAAGGTTAGAACCATCACCGGCGATGAGTTCGACGTCATCTAAACCCGTTCTTCCGCGACGGTTAAAGGATGCCTTTCTTGCTTCAGACGCATGTTCGAAAACTCAGATGATGGGTGGGTCACTGGGCTAGATGTTGAGTACACCACAGTCCTGGGGCGAGAGAAGGATCTAAAGGACGAAGAGAGGAAGAAGCCCGCCGTGATCCAGGTTTGCGTACATAACGTTTGCTTGGTCTACCACATATGCCATGCCGACATTGAGTGCCAAGATTCTAAGAACTTCCTCAAGGACAAAACAGTGAAATTCATTATTGTACACTTTAAGAACGACATGGAAGTCCTCGGTCGGATAGGCCTCGTTGTAGGCAACCCCTTCGACCTCCAGAAGAATCGGCTGGTGCCCTCTCACCAGCCTTCGATGCTGACCCTGGCAGGAACCATGGTTCATCCTTCGTACCGTAAACTGGAGAAACCTCAGTACACGTTTCATCGTCATGCATGGCAGCGGAATGTACTAGATATAGACCACATCCACTACGCTACAATGGATGGCTACCTTTGTTTCAAAATCTACAAGGGTTGGATGAAGAGCAACATCCAAGTGTGCGGTTCAAGCAAAGAAGTATCGGCCAAGAGGAAGTGGGACAAGGACGAAGTCGAGGACGTGGACTCCGAGTAAGGTGGTAGTGTCGTTGATCATGGTGGTTCTAAACTTCTAATGCAGTGTCTACCGGATTAGTTGCATAGTTTAATTTTAGGTGTGCTTAATTTAATTTGAGGGGTGTGTTGTGCTGAGCCCCCAGTAGAACTATGTTATGTTTCTTCTCGTTACTTTAACTCTTTAGTATGTACATACTACTAGATTTCTTTAATAGAATTTAGCACCCCAATTAAGCACGTACTAGCTTTTTTAATAGTACTATATGCATAATTTCGCGACGAGCGCTCTCTATATGTACCACCTTTTTTTAATTTCAATTTTTTCTGCATGGCGCAATCCATCGATAGTACTACTATACAAAAGTATACATTTTTTAAAAGGCTAGAGTACTGTTCATCACATATATAGCCAGTTAAATTCTCAACCTAGAACGACGTGCATGCCATGTAGTAAACCGATACGGAGGAAGTATAGTAAAAATGAGGTGATTTTACCGAGCGATCGGCGGGGGAGCATGGCCTGTCATGCAGTCCCACGTGTCATAATGTACCAAGGCAATGCGCGTGTCCCTCTTGAGGCAGAAGCAATACTACGTGGTTTGAGATGATGGCGAACCGAAGTGCGAAATAATGGTTGCTTCATCCTTCTGGGAAGGTGCGGCATTGTGAGTTGACGTCTCATTGCTCATTACTACTACTGGGCCGGTACGAGTGGCGTGCGCCCCCCTGCTCTTCTGCACTGTTATTTGGTGCTTGACACGTCGACCCGGTTGCTATATGTCCCACATGTCGGCGACAGGAAGTACAAAATTCATGAAAGGGAGCGTCGACGGAGGAGTATACTACAGAATTCATGAAAGGGAGCGACTTAGTTTTGGAAAAATCTGTTTTTACGGAGTACGTACCCACTAGGGTTTATAGGGCTCATCTAAAAAACATTCATTTTTCCGTTTGATAAGTCTCAATTCTACTATACTAGTAGTAGTAGCATTTCATGTTGGATTTCGAGGTGCGTTAGATCACCCGACGCAAGCAGTGTCAAGAGGAAACTAACCAATGCATGTACAAGTTCATGGAAATTTAGTGGTCATTCATGCATTCGTTCTAATTAATGCCTCGGTAAACATAACTGCTTGAGAAAAACGAGCGTACTAATTACTTGTGCAAACTACGAAATTAATTCGACCACTCACCGTCTACCTTGGTTGGAGAGATTTTGAAATTGAGCCATAAACTGGAAAGGAGGGAGTAGTAACTTTTGTCTCGATTACTATTTGTGGCCTTGTATAAATGCAAAATGTATTTTTTATAGTGGCCTTGTATAAGTAAATGGAGGGAGTACTAACCAAAGTACGAAGTGGGGACGAGGAGTAAACGGAGGGAGTAGTAAAATTTTCTCCTCGTGCTGCGAGCCACTGCGCGCGTCGGCGAGGGAGCGGGCGTAAACGCGTACAGTAGTAGTACTACTACTACTCGTAAGCAAGCTTCACCTCATCCTGCGAGCCACCGCGCCCGTGGGCGGGGGAGACGGCGTACTAAGCAAGCTTCTCCTCATTCTGCGAGTTGGCGGGACACATCAAAAGTACTCTAGTGTATAGAGCCTTGCCTCTAAGGTAGGCCCCACATGGTTTGCCTCTTTTTTCAATTTAACATAACGCGTCAAGTCGCAATTTGTTTGTTCACCCATGGTAGAATATCCTCCCTCCACCAAGTGTACAACCAGTACACGTGCCAAATTACCACGTGGGCTGCCTTTTTCATACAGAAATGAGCTCCACCATGTACCCGCGCGGGTGTGGTTGGGAAAGAGACGGGAGTACGTGCGCCGTGCGTGCACCTCTTCTCTTCATGCACGTCCCCCACCTACATGGGTGTGTGTGAGAGAGATACAAACCTAGACATAATGCCCCGTCCATCCCCATGCCTCCACCCAGTCCGACCACCAGTCACCACCACACCCCACTCCTCCTCACCTTATCTCTCATCTTTCTCCCTCCATTTTTATATACAAGGGGCCACTATCAAAATTACAATTTGCAGATATACAAGGCCACTAACACTAATCGATGCAATAATAATGGTGTTTGCCTCGTGGTACTAGCAAAGGAGGACATTAATTATCCCTTGCATGCATGCGGGAGTTTGTAAAAAAACGCATCTTGATGTTCCGTGCAATGCACGGGCATCTTGCTAGTCCATGAAAACAACACATGGCAAAATTCCACGGCGAACGAGGGATTTGAATCTGTTGGGAGGGGCTGTTTGGATCTTGCCCGGGGTAGCCAAAATATTGGCGACCCTTTTGTCCACCGGTGCCTTTGCCACCGATGAACGAGGAATGGCTCGGGTACTCATGCTGTCATGCATCCTCCAGCGCGCACGTTGGAGACGAGCTCGCACGAGCTGTGTTTTAGTCCCACAACGCCGCTCGAGCCGCCCGCAGACCGACCGGCGACCCGCAAATTACGCCATTCAACCGTAGCCGCACACATTATGATAGCAACTCAACTAACCGGATGAAATTCACGTAAACACGTAGACAAACTGATATTTCATATAAACAACGACGGAAATCATATAAAATACCGCATTTTCATACAAACGTGACGGATTTCATTACATTCAAATGAACTACGCGGTGCTAGTTCTGGACAGCACAGGTATATAATACGTGGCCTAAATGGTCGCCCGCCGATCGATTTGTGTACCTCATGTCCGGCAGCAAGATCACCGGACTGCCGGGAGCCCCGGAGGTATATGCTTCAGCGCAAAGGACGGCTCGCTTCCCCACTGCCCAACTGATATCATTGGCTGGTGCCGAGGATGATGGTGGCCGACACCGTTTCGAGTTCATCACCGGCCACTACTTCGCCATGGCCGGCACCGGCTCGAGTTCATCCTAACATTCCCCTCTTCCGTGGAGCCCATGCGGGGTCGACGAAGGTCCTTGCAACAAAAGGATCCAACAACACACGTGCTATGTACGCCGGCGTCGCCTCCGCGGTGGCCTTCATGGGACCCAAGCGGCGGCCTCCCGTGTTCTACTTCTCCTCGATGATGGCGGCGGACGCGGAGGCGCTGGCCACCAACTCGTCGCTCTCCGCGCACCCGGCTTCTGTCGCTGCTTGCATGGCGCGGCCGCCGGCATGGGAGTCTCGGCCACAGAAACGGGAGATGTGGTACGAGGCGGCGGCGTGGACGACAGCAAGGACGGCCGTGCGCCGCTCCTCGTCGAGCTGGCCTGGAGCGGCGAGTTGCTGAACCGCGCGCCGGCTTGGGGCGGCAACTGGCTCCGTCGGGCGAGGGGAGGGAGGTAGATCACCGAGCTGCATAGCTCATATCCGGCGGGCTACCCAGCCGGCTTGGATGCGGAATAACTACTCTTCGTAAGCCATTGTAAGAGTGGACAAAATGGTGGAGGAGATAGGGGAGCGGCGGAGGTGTGTGATTCTTGGCCGGTGTTTGGCCTCGTTTAAATAGGAGATTAAATAGATGGTGGACGAGAGGAGCTCGGCCAGCGTTGAGTTTAACACTGGCCCGGTCATGAATGGACGTGTGTCCAGAGTGGGTTTCTCGGCTTCCACACAGGCGGGTTTCATGGAGGCGTTTGAATGCGGCACGGAAGCGTGTTCAGCCGGGCATGCCGCGAGTGCCGCCCTCGACTCTGACCCAGGACACCGCGCCGTTCTTCCACTGACGTGTGGGCTCTTTGGGTGCATGGCCTGCATGTCAGTGACCCAACGCAGGCAGCGCACAGCAGAGGAACCTTTGGTGGGCCAGGGCGGTCAGAAGCGGGCATTTCATAAACCGATGATTGTTCATTGAGTGTGACATCATCTTTTTCATGTAGATAAGCCTACTATGTTGATAGCCCGTTCGATACGTCATGATTCATAAAGACCGCTGCAAACATCAATGTTCTGCTTATCACAGATAATATTGATTAATACCCGTAACAATCCATGTCCTTAACAAAGGGTGCATGCACGTATAGGTTGAGTGTGTGCTGTGTGGATGCAGGCGTGCGAGTGTTGCGTGCGTGCAAGGGTACGTTTCAGTGTTGCATGCATGGGTGCGTACGTGCGTGTGTTCGTGAGTGCATGTGTACGTGTCAGTGTTGCACGCCAGCATGCGTGCGTGTGTACGTGTCAGTGTTGCACGCCTACATGCGTGCGTGTCTTGCGTGCTTGCATGTGTACGTGCGGGGTGAGGCTACACGTCAGTCGACTGACATTTTCATCTCTGGTCATTAGATTTTCCAGCCGTTGGATACGAAATCAAGGGCCTCCAGTTTATCATCAAACTCCACCCCAGCTGAGCCGCCAGCCACCACCGGCCGAACAGCCAGCCCCCGCCGCCCGCGGCTGGCCCGCCCTCCCCGAAACCACTCCCCACCGCCGGTCCGCCACCGCACCGGCCATCCCTCTATCCCCCCCAGCCGTGCTTTTTCTCCGGGGATCCCCACGCCACCGCCCAATGAACGCCCCCCAACCGCCGGTGATTGCCAACCAGAGGTCTCACGACTTCGAATACCCACCGACCACTAATTTATTACCATTTATGTCCTTCATATACGCGCTGACGAGTGGGCCCTATGGTAATGTGCGCTGCTGAATGTGGACCGTTTGACTTGTCTATTGATCGGGTTATCAACAAATTACGGAGCTGTATGGTGAGCCAGTGACCGTATGATCACCCTAAAATGTACTCCTATTTTATTAACACAGTACAGACTCAAACTACAATTTCTTTCTTTCATATACGGGCTGACAGGTGGGCCCCACGGTTACGCGCCCCGATGGTGCAACACTAATTGCGCCGCGTGGAACATTTGACTGGTCAATTGATTGTGTCATCAACAAAATACGGAGTTGTACGGGTGCCAGTGACCGTATAATCATGATATGTGTTTGTTTAACACGGTACAGATGCAAGGGCTCAAATATACGCGCAAGCACTCACCGCTATAAGCGCACACATGCGAAACCTACCCCTATGAGCACCTTCGAGAGAGTGGGCCAGCATATATGATCTTGAGATTTTACGAAGTCACCATAGGTGCCTCGTAGTCGAGTGGAATGTCTCTTCCCACTGAACGTACATCGCCGGAAAATACTGAAATTAAGACAAGGTAAATGCAAGCACCGGGACTTTAACCTTGGTGGGCTCGAGAAACCACTGTCCTCTAACCATCCAACCACATGTTGGTTAGCACGACAAAATGTATGTGGTGACCGTGATGAGCTTATTCTGAAGTCCAGTGACCATATCGTGCTTTCTCTTCAAATACAATGACCGTAAGTGTCGTCAACAAAATACGGAGCACGCATCAAATGCAAAGTCCATCACTGTCATCAACAAAATATGGAGACGTATCGTGAGCTAGATACCGTTGTACTATTGTATATCCTTATTTTCTTAGTGGCCGATTGCGTGTGTGGTGTGGTGGGCACATCATTTCTAGTTGTGGTGGGTCAACATGAAGACTCATGGGTCGGTTCCATCCTGCGCCACATATAGGTTGGACCGAGACGTGTTACACGAAGACCCATGTGGAGGACTCGGCGTACAACACGAAGCTACCAGAGTCGCGGAGGACTCTATCCCCACTGGTGATAAGCCGACTATATAGGATTTGTAACCCTAGGCCCTTAGTATGTTATACAAGCTTGGGGGCTAGTTCGTCGATAGTATACACACACGCACAATGCCTGGTATTCACGTGTACTTTGTACACACCCCTATCACTAATATACAGTGCCAGGAGTAGGTTCTTTCTTCAACTGCAAGGGTCCGATCCGAACTAGGGTAAAACTTTGCCTCGTATTACCATCCAGCCTAACAGCCAGGGATATCCTACCGAATGATATGATGAAATCATATCTGCCAACTACTAAGAGAGAGGTGTGTCGGGGGGGCAATGTGTGCGAGAGAGGCCTAAAGATAATGTGCGTGCGGGAGACACGTAGGCACATATATGTGCGTATAGAGGGCTAGTAGAGACCGTGCATGTGAGAGAAATAGTGTTTTCCAACTTAGATAAGTGAAAAGAGTGGTACATAGTAGTCAGAAAGAGAGAGAGAGAAACAGAGAGAGCATGTGCGTGAGACACCCCGACACCCTGAGAGAGATTGTGAGCATGTGTGAAAGAGAAATGCTGATGCATATAAAGTGTGTGCACTTATGCGTTAGATAGAGAGATATATAACATGTTTGTGAGAACGGGGCGAGGCATAGTGCATCTACGTGTAAAAGGTGGTTCTACGCATTAAATTAAAATATAAATGGCATTATTATTTTTGGATGAGATCATGAATTTTGCAACTTGCGTATGGACGAAAATCGGTCTATCAGACACCCATACTCTATTGAATTCTAGCATGTGCATGTGTTTATTTCATATTATCGAACCATAGAGTGAGAGCGGTTTGAAATACAGGCAATGGATGCTTTTGCAATTCATATATAAACATTAATTAGTGCACTCCATGTTGTTAGTGTGAAGCACTTTTTACATTTGTCACTTGCATGGATACATTCCAAATTGCTAGCTACGAAATAGAATACATGTCGAATTCAACATCAAGGGGGTTTCGAAGATTCGAATTCATAGGAAGTGCATTCATCTATTTGAACCCGAGATAATGGCATTTGTAAATCAGATGTAAAAGGGGGCATCAATCTTTGTTGTGAGTTTAAACATGCTATATATATTCATACACATATCTAACTTTTTTTGGCAGCCAAGGAGATTATATCTGGAACCATGCATGAACTGAGGTATGTTGCATATTTTTTACTATATACTCGTGTACAATGTATATTCAAATGTATCCCCTCCATTCCAAAATAATCGTATCATTAGGATTTTCAAGAGTAAAGATTTGTGAAGTTTGAAAAATCCTGAAAGTTCAATTCAAGAGAACTGAAAACGTTAATGCTTCTTCTCCCAAATATTGAACGAAGCGCCAAATAGGCCTCTGGTGACCCGAAACCGTGCGAGAGTAATGTTTTGGTGGTAGGAAATTACTGTCCTGATTCTTGCCTGTGTAGCCTATCGGCCCGATGTCCAAAGGTCTAAACCGGGGTAGGTTTGTAACTTCACCAAGACGCCAGTCTCAACCGCGTCCGAGAAGCATTCATACGCAGTGGGCGCCTACCCATGCGCTCGGCCGAAATCTATCCCGCCCACATTTGGGACACCTGACATGACTGTCCTACCCCCAACCCGCAATATGTCCGAAATTTTAGATGGGGGCAAAGTTTGTAACTTTCCCCAAATTTCAAACGAGCGCGTCCCAAACCGAAACATTGTTCCCCCTTAGTTCCCGCCTCCCTCCGTTTCCCCATTTGTCGGGGAATTATCACGGCAGATGTCCTTAAGCTAGGACTTAGTCGTGGAGCCATCACCGCTAGGAAGCTTGAAGGGGTTAACGGGACAAGGAACACGAGGGTTTATACTGGTTCGGCCCCTTACGGTGAAGGTAAAAGCCTACGTCCAGTTGAGGTGGTATTGATTAGGGTTTCGATGACCAAGGAGCTTAACTGCTATGCCTGGCTCTCGATGAGATCTTTCTTGTCCCTAAACCGCTGCCGGGTCGTCCCTTTATATAGGGAGGCTGACGCCCAGCAACTCTCAGAGCCTCGGCCGGCTCATAAGAGTGTCCGGCTCGGACTCTCAACTATTCTTGCCTTACACTACAAGTTCTACCATAATAATGATTGTAACTACGGGCCTTAAGCCATATCCTTGTCTTAAGCCCATCTTTGGCCCACCGTCTTCAAGCTTAGCGCCGGGCTTCTGGCAATGACCATTATGAGTAACCTGGCCCCTCCTGGCGGGTGACTCTAAGGTCTATATCCTCAACATTAGGCCCCAGGTTGATTTGAGCCGGCTCATGTCAATCTTCAATCCTTTCGACAGAAAAAATCTCCGGCTTATAATTGTGCGAAGGCCATAACCCGGTGTGACGTCATCCTCTGGACTCCGGGTAATCCGCCATGACGTCATCTTCCATTAAGTCCGTTTTTTACTCCACCAGATCAGCAACGGATCTTATCTTTACTGCCATCCCGAAAATCGAGGCGTTTCATGGGGAGATAACCACGCCGTGGTCTCCTCGTTTCTCGCGCCCACTTATGAGCTCGCCCTTATAAATAGCCCGACCCTCAGGTCTTTCCATTCTCCCCCTTCAGTCGTCCTCGTACTCTCGCTGCTTCCGTACTGCTCGAGCTCCGCTGCCACCGCCGCCGCAATAGAGCTCCGCGTCTTCGTCGACTTTGGCCGCTGCATCACCCTGATCCGTCCAAAGAACCGCGGCGAACCCTCGCAGCTCACCTGCCTCTGTAAGTTCCTTCTTCCTCGTAGAACAGATCTACATTCAACTCCTGCTGTTCTTCCATGTTCGTCGCCATCGCCCATGAGCTCCGGTAGTTTTCATTTTTACTGCCCGTTTCTGATCTTTAGCCTTGTATAAAACCACTGCGGTAACTGTTTAGCACCCATTTCACATGCAAGTAGCCCTCTTTTTACTGCATAAGAGCCTTGTTCGAGCCCAAGAACTTCTCCTGCATCTGTTTTTAGGTCTAGAAATTTTCTTTTTCGGCCGACCACTTGATCCAAATTATTTACCGCAATGTGTGAAACTTGTTTTTACCACACTTAGTAAAAAACTGCACTCGTTGAGCCATGGCAATTTACATTTCCGGTTTAAAGAAACCACGCGCCGTAGGACCTCCCGGCTCAAAAGAGATCATGTGCCATAGAATTTTCCGGCTCATTTGTGATAAGGTCGTAGACAATTGAATTACCCTCAATACCTCGGGCGGCTTAAATAACCCGGTGCACTCAGATATATGTCATTAGTCCCCTTCATAAGCCGCCACCTTAACATTGAACTGTAAATTTCCTCCGGCTTATAATTAAACTGGATATTTCTTTTTACCATAGGCTGCCGACTTTCACCATGCCTCCCAAAGCTCCTAAAGCCTCCATCACTTGCAATTGGATGAGGTCCAATGTCACCAATGAGACTTTAGCAGATTTTGTCAAGTCAGGCTACCTGCCTAAGAAAGACGTAATGTCCTACCGTGCCCCTGACCCGTCAGAAGAGAGACCACAGCCAAAGGACGGGGAGGTAGTGATTTTTGCGGATCACATGAGCCGGGGCTTCGCACCGCCCGGCTCAAAGTTCTTCAGAGACGTGCTGAATTTCTTCGACCTGCGGCCTCAAGACATAGGACCCAACTCAGTGTCCAATATCTGCAACTTCCAAGTGTTCTGCGAGGTCTACCTTGGAGAGGAGCCCAGCTTGCTGCTCTTCAGAGAGCTCTTCTACCTGAACCGTCAGAATGAGTGCGCCAATGGGCCAAGTTTGGAGCTTGGTGGCATCTCCATTCAGCGGCGGAGGGACTGCCTTTTCCCTTACGCAGAGCCGCCAAGCCACCCCAAATACTGGAACCAGACGTGGTTCTATTGCCAAGACACGTCGCCGGCTGATGAGAGTCCGCTGCCCGGCTTTCGCCCCTCGCATCTGGAACCAACACACCCACTGTCACACAAGCTGACTCAAGCGGGGTGCCAACCTCTGCTCCCCACCATCAACAAGATCAAGGCTCTCCTGGGCAATGGTCTCAATGGAATTGACCTAGTCCGAGTCTGGATCTCCTGGCGGGTGATCCCATTGAGCCGCCGCCCCGGCTTAATGTGCGAGTACACGGGCCGAAAGGATGACCCTCAGAGACACAGCCGCAACAATCTTCCTGAAGATGTTGCTGAGGACATGACCAAGGCTCTTTTGAACGAAAGCCTAGCAGACTGCGGGAGGACCGGGTTAGCCCCCTTCTGCAAGACCAACCCAGCCCCAGCGGTAAGCCGCTGATCTGAACATCTTATCTTCTTTTGTAGATAACTTTCATCTGAATCTTTTAAGAAATCATCATTGTATTTTTCAGGCTGATGACAAATTCTGGAGGGTCAAATATGACCATGAGGTGGCCAAGAAGGCCAGGAAGGCGAAGAAAGCCGCCAAGAAAGCCGCTCCCCGTAAGAAGGGAAGTAGGCCTACTGCTTCAGAGCTGATGCAATTAAGCGACAGCTCCGAGTCAGAGGTAACCCCTGAACCTGTAGACTCTGGTTATATTTGTTATTTATTTCTGTCCACCTTATCAATACTATGCATCAACAGGATGACACCGGCGCAAGTAACCCATGGTTGAAGAGGTAATGTCACTTTCCTCCGACTCGGAGCCTTTGCCAAGGCTGAAAGTCCGAAGGGTAACCCAGAAAGTAAGCTTTTCACATCCTTTAGCTTATCAAGATCCTCAATTTATTTTTAAGCGACAGGTTCATGAAAGCCGGCGGCACACCCGGACCAACAAAGACACTGACCTCTCCTCCGGGTTACCTAACGCATCGCGGAAGCGCCAGACCGAGGTGATCTCAAAGCTGTACCCTTTTCATCCTTTGGCAGGTGTTATACGTCAACCGCTCAACTCTTCTGACTCAAATTATCAGGAAACTACCCCCTCTTCTAGCGACTCTATGCAGTCAAGCCTGCCGGCTTTCAAGACCGTGCCCGGGTAATGATAATCATCTCCTGTTGTACTTTGTCTTTACTTACACTATTGTGCTTAACCTTTCTGTCTTTTCGGTGCCTAGGCCAAGCTCACCAAGAGAGCGAAGAAGACCAAGCTGGTCGAAGAGTCGGATTTGCCTGAGACGGAGGTAGCAGGTCAAGAACCGCCAGCTGCCTCTGCTCCCGAAGCCACCGCTCCAACCGACAAGGCAACTGCAGAAGCTTCTGCTAATCAGGAGGCCTCCAGCTCGGCTCAACCAGCAGATGATACGGACGTGGTAATCACCCGGACGAAATTTGTTGAGCCGGGGAGACCTACTGCACTGGCCAAGTGCTCCGCCAAGGGGGAGTTGCTACAACCCCGCCGGGTTATTCTGGACCTTACTCACTACACCAACCTGAACATCGGAGATATCGTCTCCGGCTTCGTCAGTCAAGTGCACAAGAGCCGGGATGCAGAGATTAGCATGGTGAACCAGATTCAGCAGAAGTCTGAGGTACCACTCTTCTTTCTTCTTGCTTAGTGTATAGTTATCTTGTTATTCATACCATGCTCTAGCCCCCAAGTCTACGACTTATGATAGAATATGTTGTAGACTTAAGTTCCAGCTTACTCACTTGAACCGGCAATTTGTAGATAGAAACGTTCGATATGCATTAGCCCCCAAGTGCCAAGTGTCTTTGCTTGGAAAGTGCTTGGGACTTTGAAAATTGCATACTAACTGTTCATCCTATAACTAGGAAATTACGCAGGCTGCTTACAAGAAGTTGGAGGCTGACATCTCCGACCTCAAGACCCGTCTGAAGACGCAAGAGACTGAGACCCGGAAAGCAAACGCCAAATTTGTGTCCAGTATTGTTGCGCAAGAAAAGCTGAAGACGGAATTTGATGCTGAACGGAAGGCTTGGGCCGAAGAAAAGGCCACTCTGGTGAACCGGGCTGAACAGGCGGAGAAGGCCCTAACAGAGAAGACTGCTGAACTCTCCGGCTTAAAACGCCAAGTGTCCCAGATGGTTGCCGCAATCTTCGGTAAATCATTTCACCGGCTTTCATCAAGTTTACTATCTTTATATCTCATAACTCATCCTTGTCGGCGGCTTATCTTATTCTGTTACACAGGTCCCAGAAGCGCTAACCTCAACCAAAGCGTGGTCACCAAGTTGAAGGCCGTGTACACCCTGGTGGAGCAACTCTACACCGGGTCTCAGCGCGCCTTGGCCGTGGTGGCCCTATCCAATGAGGTGCCTACTCACCTGGCGGAAGTTCTTCGCCGGCTTGCCGTCCTTCCTCAGCGGGTCCAAGAGCTGCGGCGAGCTTCTGCAAGAGCCGGAGCCATAGCCGCTCTGAGCAGGGCCAAGGCGTTCCTTCCAGAGCTAGACCCGGCGGACATTGCCCTCGGCTATCCCAGCTTGAAGGAAGACGGCACGCCCTTCGACCAAAAGGACTTTGCCGCCTACGTGAAGATCGTGCGTCCAGTGGCCACCCTCATTGGAAATGACACGGATCTAACCAAGTACCAGCCGGGTTATGATGCAGAAAATCAGAGGATCCCCACTCCGCGTTACGAAGCCATCAACTTAATCCCGCCGACTCGTAAGCACACATTTGCCCCACAAGTTGACCCGGCCGGGTTAATTGACGAGGAAGCGCAATTTGAAGCTCTGAGCGGCATTGACTGGAAGTCGTCAACTTTCCAGGTCTTGGGAACAGCCGGAGGCGCGGAGAGGGATAAACCGGAGACTTCAACCCAGCAGGCATCTTAATTCTGTAGGCGGCTTACCAAACAATGCTCCTCCCTTTTGGACTCAATGAGTCTTGTAATAGAATAGGGTCAGCACTTTAACTGTGCCGTGCCATTGCGCACGTATTGAATGCTGAATCCTTATGAAAGTTGCTTCCTTGTATGTCTCTGGGTTACAGTTGATCAGTCATGTTCCCTAAGTTTAAATAATTATCTTCGACTATCCTGCATAAAAAGATAAATCACAAGTCTCAAGGCGGCTTACCACATGGAGAATCATAGTCTTATGCCTATAACCCGGAATATGATTCACCAAAGACTGGCCCTCAATGATGTCCTTGATATAATCGTAACAACACACTTACCAGCCTGCAAGCACACTGCCAGCTTAGATAACCCGGGCTATGAGTTTGGTACCTCAATTCTGGTTTACCAGTCTTAATAACGCCAGTTGTGTTCGACTAGCACTGTAAATCAAAGTTAAGCCGGCAAAGTGAGACCCGGCTGTACACACTTTGAAATAATCAGAAGAAACTTGCTATAAAGCAGAAGAACTTAGGGGCTTCCGATTCGAATACGACCAGAGACCCGGCCCAAAGGGGTTATGCTAGGATTCGAATACGATCATATAGCCCCCAGTGGGTGTGGCGATGCCAATCAAGAGGGTACCGATAGCTATGTTCTCTTTGGTTCGAATACGACCCATGTTTGAACAGGAAGCCCCCAAATGACTTTAAGAATTGTTTAACGACGCTGATTCGAATACGATCCACGTCGGTTCCCAAAGGGGTTAAACTAAGATTCAAATATGATCAAAGAAAACTCCCCAATGAGCTCGGCACTTTGCCAATCAAATGGGTATCGAATACGACCTATGTTTGAACAGGAAGCCCCCAAGTGACCTTATTGCCTACGGCTAGATTCGAATGCGATCATAAGCCGGATTCTCCTTCAGGTTATCATGTAATCTTGCAATGAAAACAACACGTGCACATTTGGAGGAGAAAAAAGGACAGAGGTCCTGCTTTACTGCTTATCATAATATATGTACATTATGAGAGCCGGTGGCTCAAGTGTAGTAAGGCCGAAGCTGAGCTATGTTCCACGGCCGACGGGTCTCTTCCTCCGATTTACGTGAATCTTTGTGCTCCCGAATGTCAATGAGGTAATATGACCCGTTGTGCAAATTCTTGCTGACCACAAAGGGCCCTTCCCAAGGCGGGGATAGCTTGGGCACATCTGTTTGATCTTGGATGAGCCGGAGCACCAGATCGCCTTCTTGGAAGACCCGGGATTTAACCCGGCGACTATGATAACGGCGCAGGTCCTGTTGGTAAATTGCTGAGCGAGCTGCTGCCACATCACGCTGCTCGTCCAACAAGTCAAGAGCATCTTGGCGCGCCTATTCATTATCCACCTCAACGTAAGCCGCCACTCGAGGCGAGTCATGACGGATGTCACTGGGGAGGACTGCTTCCGCCCCATAAACCATGAAGAAAGGCGTGAAACCTGTAGACCTGTTAGGAGTAGTGTTGATGCTCCATAACACGGAGGGCAACTCCTCCACCGAACAACCCGGCGTCCGTTGCAAAGGGACCAAAAGCCGGGGCTTGATGCCCTTCAGAATCTCCTGATTAGCTCTCTCAGCTTGACCATTGGATTGAGGATGAGCCACTGAGGAGACATCAAGTCGGATATGCTCTCGTTGACAAAATTCTTCCATGGCGCCTTTGGATAGATTGGTGCCATTATCAGTTATAATGTTGTGCGGAAAGCCAAAGCGAAAAATCACCTTCTTCATAAATTGAACCGCCGTGGCTGCATCACGTTTGCTAACTGGCTCCGCTTCAACCCACTTGGTAAATTTGTCAACTGCCACCAAGAGGTGGGTCTTCTTATCTTTGGACCTTTTAAAAGGCCCAACCATATCAAGCCCCCAGACCGCAAAGGGCCAAGTAATGGGGATCATCCTCGGCTCCTGAGCCGGCACATGAGCTCGTCATGAGAACCTTTGACAACCATCACATTTACTGACCAAGTCCTCCGCATCAGCATGAGCCGTCAGCCAATAAAAACCATGACGAAAAGCCTTGGCCACAAGAGAGTTTGAGCCGGCATGATGGCCACAATCCCCTTCATGAATCTCGCGCAAGATTTCTTGACCCTCCTCAGGAGAAACACAATGCTGGAACGCTCCCGTAACACTGCGGCGATGCAACTCACCATTGATGACCACCATTGACTTAGACCGGCGGGTTATTTGTCTGGCCAACGTTTCATCCTCAGGCAACTCTCCCCGGGTCATGTAAGCCAAATAGGGCGCTGTCCAGTTCGGTATGATATGGAGAGCCGCCACCAGTCGTGCCTCCGGGTCAGGGACAGCCAAATCTTCCTCTGTAGGCAACTTAACAGAAGGGTTATACAGGACATCCAGGAAAGTATTAGGCGGAACCGGCTTTCGCTGAGAGCCCAGCCGGCTTAAAGCATTAGCCGCCTCATTCTTCCTGCGATCGATGTGCTCTACTTGATAACCCTGAAAGTGCCCAGCAATAGCATCAACTTCTCGGCGATAAGCCGCCATGAGAGGGTCCTTGGAGTCCCACTTTCCTGATACTTGTTGAGCCACCAAATCTGAGTCGCCGAAGCACCTTACCCGGCTCAAGCTCATCTCCTTAGCCATCCGAAGACCGTGGAGCAAGGCCTCGTACTCAGCCGCATTGTTAGTGCAAGGAAACATCAACTGTAGCACATAATGGAACTTGTCACCTTTAGGGGAAGCCAACACGACTCCAGCCCCCGAGCCCTCCAACTGCCTGGACCCATCAAAGTGAATAGTCCAGTATGTGTTATCCGGCTTTTGCTCGGGCACTTGTGACGCTGTCCAATCGTTGATGAAATCCACCAAGGCCTGAGATTTAACAGCAGTGTGTGGTATGTATTTCAGACCATGAGGTCCAAGCTCTATAGCCCACTTAGCCACTCTCCCTGTGGCCTCTCTGTTCTGAATGATATCACCAAGAGGGGCAGAACTGACCACGGTGATGGGGTGACCCTGGAAATAATGCTTAAGCTTCCGGATTGCCATGAACACCCCATAAACAAGCTTCTGCCAATGCGGATACCGCTGCTTGGACTCAATGAGCACTTCGCTGACATAATAAACCGGCCGCTGAACCAGATGCTCCTTACTCTCTTCCTTGCGCTCCACCACCACGGCCACACTGACGGCTCGTGTATTAGTAGCCACATACAGCAATAAAGGCTCCTTGTCAACTGGAGCAGCAAGGACTGGGGGCTCTGCCAGCTGCTTCTTCAAATCCTCAAAAGCGGTATTAGCTGCATCATTCCAGACAAAGTTATCAGTTTTCTTCATCAACTGATATAATGGCATGGCCTTCTCACCCAAACGGCTTATAAACCGGCTTAAAGCAGCGATGCGACCCGCCAAGCGCTGAACGTCATTTATACACGCCGGCTTAGCCAGGGAGGTGATGGCCTTGATCTTCTCCGGGTTAGCTTCAATGCCTCTGTCAGAAACCAATAAACCCAAGAGTTTGCCTGCAGGAACACCAAAAACACACTTGGCCGGGTTAAGCATCATCTTGTAAACCCGGAGATTATCAAAGGTTTCCCTTAAATCATCTATCAGGGTTTCCTCCTTTATGGACTTAACCACAATATCGTCCACATAAGCATGAACATTGCAACCAATCTGGTTATGAAGACAGTTCTGTACGCAACGCTGATAAGTCGCCTGTGCACACTTGAGTCCAAAGGGCATAGACACATAGCAGAAGGCTCCAAAGGGAGTGATGAATGTCGTCTTCTCCTGGTCCTTAACTGCCATTTTAACCTGATGATATCCGGAATAAGCATCCAAGAAACTTAAGCGCGCACAACCTGCCATAGCATCAATAATTTGATCAACACGGGGAAGGGCAAACGGATCAGCCGGACACGCCTTGTTTAAGTCCGTGTAGTCCACACACATCCGCCAAGTGCCGTCCTTCTTGAGCACGAGCACCGGGTTAGCTAACCACTCTGGGTGAAAGACTTCAACAATAAACCCGGCCGCCAAGAGCCGGGCCACCTCTTCTCCAATGGCTTTCCGCCTCTCTTCATTAAACCGCCGAAGGAATTGCCTGACCGGCTAAAATTTCGGATCAACATAGAGAGTGTGCTCAGCGAGTTCTCTAGGTACACCTAGCATGTCGGACGGCTTCCATGCGAAAATGTCCCTATTCTCACGGATGAACTCGATGAGCGCACTTTCCTATTTTGGATCCAGATTGGCACTGATGCTAAACTGCTGAGATGAATCTCCTGTAACGAAATCAACAAGTTTAGTCTCATCAGCCGACTTAAATTTCATCGCCGGCTCATGCTCCGTAGTCGGCTTTTTCACAGAGGTCATGTTTGTTGGGTCAACGTTGTCTTTGTAAAACTTTAACTCCTCTGTTGCACAAACAGACTCTGCATAAGCTGCATCACCTTCCTCACACTCCAAGGGCACCTTCCGGCTACCGTGAACCTTAATGGTCCCATTATGACCCGGCATCTTGATCTGTAAGTATACGTAATACGGCCGTGCCATGAACTTGGCGTAAGCCGGCCGCCCAAATATGGCATGGTACGGACTTCTTATCTTGACCACCTCAAAGGTCAATTTTTCCACCCTGTAGTTGTGCTCATCTCAAAACGCCACTTCCAACTCGATGTTGCCGACTGGATAAGCCGACTTACCAGGTACCACACCATGGAAAATAGTGTTTGATTGGTTGAGGTTCTTATCAATCAACCCCATACGACGGAAAGTCTCATAATAGAGGATGTTGATGCTGCTGCCTCCATCCATGAGCACCTTAGTGAACTTATATCCTCCCACCTGAGGAGCCACCACCAAGGCCAAGTGACCCGGATTATCCACCCAGGGAGGGTGATCCTCCCTACTCCACACTATATGCTGCTCAGACCACCGCAAGTAGCGTGGAACCGCCGGCTCAACAGCGTTCACAGCCCTCTTATGAAGCTTCTGATCTCGCTTACACAGACTGGTGGTAAACACATGATACTACCCACCGCTAAGCTGCTTTGGATTGGTCTGATAACCCCCCTGCTGCTATTGATGACCCTGGCCAGACTGCTGATTGAAGCCCCCTTGACCGTTCTGAGGATTAGAATTTGAGCCGCCGCCCGGGCCATGAAAGCCACCGGCGCCTGAGCCGCCGCCCGGGCCATTATTGCCGTTAAAGGCGTTGGAATTCTTAAAGGCCTTCATGATTGCACAATCCTTCCATAGATGAGTTGCTGGCTTCTCTCTAGAGCCATGCCGTGGACAAGGCTCATTCAACAGTTGCTCCAGCTTCGGTCCTGACCCGCCGCCTCGGGGAGGGGGCCTCCCCTTGTGTCTCTGGCTATTACCCTGTGAACTGGTGTTAGCCACAAACTCTAGGCTGCCATCGGCCTTGCGCTTGCCGCCTCCTTGGTTCCCCGGGTTATGCTGATGACCCTTGCCATTGCCGTTCTTCTTTCCCTTCCCTGTCCTTTCATCATCTGAAGCGGGGTCCTTGGTACCATCAAAATCGGCGTACTTGACAAGAGCCGCCATCAGTGTACCCATATCATTGTAGTCGCACTTAAGCCGCCCGAGTTTCATTTTCAGGGGCACAAAACGACAATTCTGCTCCAACATTAAGACTGCAGAGCCGGCATCCATCTTATCCGAGGAATGTATTATCTCCTTAACCCGGAGAACCCAATGTGTCGTAGACTCACCCTCCTGCTGCTTGCAGTTAGTCAAATCCACAATTGAAATAGACTGCCTACAGGTATCCTTGAAGTTTTGGATGAACCGGGCCTTCAGCTTAGCCCAAGACCCAATGGAATTCGGTGGTAGCCCTTTCAACCAAGTGCGGACAGTCCCATCCAACATCATGGTGAAGTACTTAGCCATGGCCGCTTCATTGACCTCCAGCAGTTCCATGGCCATCTCATAACTCTCGATCCAGGCTGCGGGTTGTAAGTCTGCCGTGTAATTAGGCACCTTCCTAGGGCCTTTGAAGTCCTTGGGTAGACGTTCATTGCGGATAGCTGGCACTAAACAAGGGACACCCCCAGTCCTGGTAGGGATACCCACATCGACGGAAGTCGTCGGATAATCCGGGGGAGTCTGGTAAGCCGTCAACTGAGGCACCTGCTCCGCCTCATGCCACGCTCTGTCTTGGTCTGCTGCGTGAAAGGCTCCGTTATGAGCCGGGCCATGGCCAGGGGGCGGGTCATGGCGTCGGACGTTACTTGAGCCGGTCGCTGAGACCATGTGTCTGCTGTAACTCGGGCTCCGGCCTGGACGAGGGGTCGAGTGGATCCTGTCCCGGCTGTAGGAGTATGCCTCTTGCTGCGCCAGTGCTGTCTGAAGGAGTTCCCTGACCCGGCGGGTTTCAATAGCCGTCGGAGAGTCGCCGTCAATTGGGAGAGCCGCCAGCCGTGCTGCCGCGGCGACCATGTTCTCCAGCGGGTTAGCATAATGACCCGATGGTATTGGCACGTACTGAGGCGGGGCAGGGTGCACCTGGGGAGGCCCCATCACTTGTGGCTGAATAGGGGTCCCAGACCCGGGCACTATGACCCCTGGCGGGTTAGTAGACCCTGCCCCTGGCGTGTTGAAGAGGTTTCGTGGATCGTAAACCGGAGGGAGTCGAGATTGGGCCTTTTGATACCTCCTTCTCAGGAGCTCATTGGACGCGTTTTGATCCATCGTGAGCCGGAAGGACTGCGCTTGAATCAACCGGGTTTGGGCGTCGAGAGCCGCCCTCTCCGCAGCCATCCTGATCCCTTCTGCTGCCAGATCCTCCTTAGCTTTCACTAGATCTAACTTTAACTGTGCGACCTCCGCATCATGCTGAGCTTGATCCGCCGGGTCAACCGTGGCGGTTAGCAGGGCCGTCATCTTGTCTGTGAGATCCATTAGCACCTGAGCCGGCGAGGGCACCGGGTTTCCCGCTCCAGCAGCAGGGTTCTGAAAAGGCTGCGCATCGGCCATGAAGATTCCAACCCGGCTTGGCGGCTCAAACAGGTCCGGAATACTGTCACCATCGGAACAACCCATGAGCCTGCCATCTTGAAGTTGATACAACGAGTTTGACTCATCGGTGGACGACTCGCCGTCAGAGCCGGCGGCCGTCTCATCACCAGATCCAGATCGATCAGAGAGCCCTCCATGGATACATCCCACAAAAGCATGCCTTAAGGCAGGCCAGGCCCGGGCGGGTCGTGCATGCTGAGCCGTCTCGATGAGATCGGCGCAGAGATCCGGCTCAGGGCCCGGCTCACCAATCTTGCCAATGAAAACATGAATTCCGCCGAAGGGGACCCGGTACCCGTACTCAATTGAGCCAGCGTCGGGGCCCCAGTTTGCATCGTCGATGTAGAGCTTGCCGCGACGACTCTTGGTCATCCGGCCCACGGCATATCCCTTGAGCCCTTCGAAGCTTCCCTTCAAGAACTCAAATCCACCGTGCGCTTGCCCCACGGTGGGCGCCAACTGTCGTGGAATTATCATGGCAGATGTCCTTAAGCTAGGACTTAGTCGTGGAGTCATCGCCGCTAGGAAGCTTGAAGGGGTTAACGGGACAAGGAACACGAGGGTTTATACTGGTTCGGCCCCTTACGGTGAAGGTAAAAGCCTACGTCCAGTTGAGGTGGTATTGATTAGGGTTTCGATGACCAGGGAGCTTAACTGCTATGCCTGGCTCTCGATGAGATCTTTCTTGTCCCTAAACCGCTGCCGGGTCGTCCCTTTATATAGGGAGGCTGACGCCCAGCAACTCTCCGAGTCCCGGCCGGCTCATAAGAGTGTCCGGCTCGGACTCTCAACTATTCTTGCCTTACACTACAAGTTCTACCATAATAATGATTGTAACTACGGGCCTTAAGCCATATGCGGGTCTTAAGCCCATCTTTGGCCCACCGTCTTCAAGCTTGGCGCCGGGCTTCTGGCAATGACCATTATGAGTAACCCGTCCCCTCCTGGCGGGTGACTCTAAGGTCTATATCCTCAACACCATTCATATTCCGTGGGCGCGAAAACGCCCTCTCCACCAGCCGCGAAACCCCAGCCTCCTCCGTCCTCCACCCCATAGCGGCCAATCCACTGCCGCCCTCCTCCATCACGCCGGAGGCGGTACCCCGACGTCGTCGTCCAACGCAACCGCAACCACAACACCCTCAAGGACTTAGCAGCTGAAGCCGAGGCAAAGCTGCCTCCACGACACCGACGCCGACGTGCGCCATACAAGAACCACTCCGACCACGCCGTCCTGCGCCTCACTGCTGCGGCTCCACTGTCGCAACCGTCCACCGCACCGGAGTTGTTCCTGCTACGCCGTCGTTCGCCGCCTCGGATCTGCTTCCCTGCCGCCGACACACGGCCACCGCACCACACTCAACCACTTGGCCATGGGTTCGTCCAAGGCTGCACCGTCCTCCACAACTTCTGGTTTCCGGCGAACAACAAGAAGATCGTCGGAAAAACAGAAGGAGGACACAGCACTGCTAGCAGAAAGAGGTACTCCTCTTCCCTTATTCGTGCAAATCTTACATCTCCGCTCACACCGTTTTCATCCCATGAAAGAAACTAGTTGAGCGCTTCTTAGTGCATCTTCTTCGTGATACTAAATGCACAAGGTTTCCTCCCTTTTACTATTTCACTTTGCTAGAGGTCAGTAGCCCGCCTGGATTTCAATTCAGGGTCAGTCGAACCGCAATTAAAAGAAGCCACACCCACTTAGGCGCGCGGAGCACCTAGTCCGCCTGTTCCCCGGGGAAGCGGCGCATCGGTGTCTATCATAGGGGTTTGGGGCGCAGGAGCTGCTTACGCCAGATCTGGAGGTCGGCGGCGCTTGAATGGATGGACGAGGGGGCGGTGCCAAGCACGGCGGTGCGGTGAGGTCGAGGGGAGGGCGCAGGCAGGGGAGGAATACTGGGCCGGTGGTCGCTGGCGTTTCGAGGAAGATCGTCAACACTGACTCGCTGGAGGTAGATGAAGGCGATATGCCCGTTCTTTATACATCGGACGGTGCAGAAAAAATGGACTGACCTATTTGCTTTTAGTCGACTGTTATTTTCATAGAATCCTATAGTAATTTAGTGTGCCATGCATGTTGTAGAGCTATCATATGTCTCCCGTCATTTATTTCTCACCGACCTGCTATCTGCTACCTTTACACTGTACTAATTGTGCACACACTTCACCCATACTCACACTATTGGTTTTTTTGCATGGGTATTTCAGACTCTGACGCAGTGTTGATGAATGCAGAAAAGAAAAGACAGAAGTCGCTCCAGTGTAATTCGAAGATAAGCACTAAGCGTTTCAGCGCTCTAATGGGTGCAGTGTCAGCAGTTGGAGACAGTAAACATAGCTCTACAGTTGATGATCTCAATTGCCACACACAACCATCCCAGGTGCTTGCTTTAACTTCGCGCTCTCAAATGTGGTTGCATGTTTCATATGGTGTCTAGCTTGTATTGCTTCCAATTTGGTTAAATTACATCTGCTTACTTTACACATTATACCTTTGATAATGACATGCCTTCCTGTTTTTGATACATACTACATATGTCTATTAACCATGTTCGTACATCAAACTAATGCTCTTTTGTATCCCTCGTCAATCACTTACGATGAGACAGTCACCCGAGTGGGTTACTGTGAGACGTCCTACTCGTTTAAAGAGTGCAGTGTCATCCTCCCAACATGACTCTCAAGAAATAGCAAGGCTAAATGAAGATAGTCAACGTAGCTCTCTAGTTGATCGCTGCAATTCCCCCACAGCACCATCGCAGGTGCTTGCTCCTACTTGGCAGTGTGATATGTGGTTGCATGTTGCATATGGTGTCTACCTTGTAATGCTTCTAATTAGGGTAAATTGCATCTGCTTAGTTAACACATTATACCTATGAATATGACATGCCTTCCTATTTTTGGTACATACTACGTCTTTCTATTAACCATGTTCTTACATCAAACTACTTTTCTTGTGTATCCCTCATCAATGCTCCTAATTTGTTAAATTGCATCTCCTTAGCTTACACATTATACATGTGAATATGACACGCCTTCCTGTTTTTGGTACATACTACATCTGCCTATCACACCATGTTCTTACATCAAACTGCTGTTCTTGTGTATCCTGCGCGTGGGTTAATATGAGACGCAATACTCTTATAAAGAATGCAATTTCATCCTCTCCATGTGATTCTCAAGAAACAACAAGCCTAAATGAAGATATTGAACGTAGCTATGTACCTGAAGACCGCACTTCCCCTACACCACCATCACAGGTGCTTGCTCTAACTTCGTAGTGTGATATGTGGTTGCATGTTGCATACGGTGTCTAGCTTGTAATGCTTCTAATTAGGGTATATTGCATCTGCTTAGTTTACACACTATACCTGTGAATATGACATGCCTTCCTATTTTTGGTACACACTACATCTATGTGTTAACCTTGTTCTTACATGAAACTATCTCTCTTCTGTATCCTGCATCAATCACTTACGATGAGTCACCTTTATTCGTTGCATATTGCATATTATTTCTAGCCTGTTGCCATGTATTGCTTCTAATTTGGTCAAATACATTTGTTAGAGCACCCTTTTAATTTGGCAGAGTGATATTGGTTTCATCTTTCATATGGTTTCTAGCTTGCATCGATTCTAAGAAGTTCAAGCACCTTGTGCTTAGTTTACACTTTATACATCATACATGTCAATGTGTCACACCGTCCTGTTTTTCATACATATCCCATCCTCCTATCATGCGGCTGCCTTACATGAAAGTAGTGTTCGTCAGTATCATGCATCAATGAATTCTGAAGAGCAAATTTTATTCCTTTTTCTTGTGGGTTTGACTTGACAAGGCAAAATCAAGAAAGAGGAAGGAAAAGAGTAAGGAAGGCGATGATGGTGGTCCTCTACAACAACATAAACGGAGCATCTGTACCGATTCTCCTTGTAGTGATAGTGCATTACAAGGTCCAAGTCTCCGCTCCCCTACTCCACCATCCAAGGTGCTTGCTCTAACTTGGCAGTGTGATATCTGGTTGCATGTTGCATATGGTGTCTAGCTCGTATTGCTCCTAACTAGTGTAAACTGCATCTGCTTAGCTTACACATGATACATGTGAATATGACACGCTTTCCTGTTTTTGGTACATACTATATCTGTTTGTCACACCATGTTCTTACATGAAACTACTCTTCTTGTGTATCCTGCATCAGTCACTTATGATGGGACAACTTTAAGTTGGCAGTGTGATATTGGTTTGTGTCTTAAATATGATTTCTAGCATGTATTGCTTCTAGTTTGATGAACGCCACTTATGACGAGACAATTTTAACTTGGCAGAGTGATATTGATTGCACCTTCCATATGGTGTCTTGCAGTGTTTCTAATTTGTTGAAGTGCCTTCTGCTTAGTTACCACATCATAGGTGTGAATATGTCAAGCCGTCCATTTTTTCGTACATATTCCATCCTCGTATCATGACTTTGCCTTTCATCAGAGTAGTGTTCGTCAGTATCATGCATGAATGAGTTTTGAAGAGCGAATGATATTCCTTTTTCTTGTCGGTATGACCTCACAATGCAAAATCAATAAAGCTGAAGGAAATTGGCAAGGCATTGGATGATGGTGGTCCTTTCGAGCAACTGAAATGGAGGTTCTCTACAGATTCTACTCCGCCATCCTCCCAACAAGATTCGCAAGACAACGCAAGGCTAGACAGTCAACGTAGCTGTGTAGATGATGAGAACATCTCCCCTACTCCACCATCACAGGTGCTTGCTCTAACTTGGCACTACTATATGTGGTTGCATGTTGCGTATGATGTCTAGCTTGTATTGCTTCTAACTTTGTTGAATTGCATCTGCTTACTTTACACATAATGCCTGTGAATATGACATGTGTTCCTGTTTCTACATCAGACTACTATTCTTGCATATCCCGCATCAATCACTTATGATAAGGCACCTTTAAGTCGCCACTGTGATATTGGTTGTGTCTTGCATATGATTTCTAGCATGTACTGCTTCTAATTTGTTGAAACGCCATACAGTTTGAACTTGGCAGAGTGATATTGGTTGCATCTTTCATATGGTGTCTAGCTTGCAGTGCTTCTAATTTGTTGAAATGCCTTCTGCTTAGTTACCACATCATAGGTGTGAATATGTCACACCATCCTGTTTTTCATACCTATTCCATCCACGCATCATGTGTTGGCCTTTCATCCGAGTAGTGTTCGTCAGTATCATGCATGAATGAGTTCTGAAGAGCGAATTTTATTCCTTTTTCTTATGAGTTTGACTTCACAATGCAAAATCATTACAGCTGAAGGAAATTAGTCCGGCACTGGATGATGGTGGTCCTTCGGAGCAACTCAAACAGGGGGTCTCTACAGATTCTACTCCGCCATCCTCCCAACAAGATTCGCAAGACAACACAAGGTTGGACAGTCAACGTAGCTGTGTAGATGATGAGCACATCTCCCCTACTCCACCATCACAGGTGCTTGCTCTAACTTGACACTATTATATGTGGTTGCATGTTGCGTATGATGTCTAGCTTGTATTGCTTCTAACTTGAATTGCATCTTCTTACTTTACACATAATGCCTGTGAATATGACACGTGTTCCTGTTTCTAGAACATACGTGTACATGATGAGCACATCTCCCCTACTCCACCATCACAGGTGCTTGCTCTTACTTGGAACTGTTATACGTGGTTGCGTTTTCCGTATGATGTCTAGTTTATATTGCTTCTGATTATGTTGAATTGGATCTGCGTAGCTTACAACTTATACCTGTAACGATCACTTACCCATAAGACACATTTTACTTGGGACTATGATGTAGGTTGCATCTTGCATTGTCTTCTAGCTTGTACAGCTTCTAATTTCTTGAAATGGCACTTACGACGAGACACTTTTTACGTGATAGAGTGATATTGGTTGCATGTTCATATGGTGCCTGGCTTTCATTTCTTCTAATTTTGTTGAAATGCCTTCCGCTTACTATTTTTTCATACATATTCCATCCTCCTATCGTATGTGTGAATATGAAACACTGTCTTTTTTGTATATATTCCATCCTCCTATCCTGCGCTTGCCTTACATCAAAGTAGTGTTCGTCTGTATCATGCATCAACCAGTTATGTAGAGCTAATTTTATTCATCTTCTTGTGGTTTTGACTTCATAAGGCAATATCATAAAATAGGAAGGAAAAGAGTAAGTTAGGGGATGTTGGTGGTCCTCCGCACCGACGCAAACAGAGACTCTCTAGATTTGCCACTGCTGCTGCTAATGAAGTTGAAGTCCCAAGTCTACATGATGAGTTCATCTCCCGTACTCGACCATCGTAGGTGCTTCCTCTAAGTTGACAGTGTGATAATTGGTTTCATGTTGCACATGTTGTCTAGCCTGTATTTCTTCTATTTTGATTAAATTGCACCCTGCTGAGTTTATACGTTATACATGTGCATATGACATGGCTTTCTGTGTCTAGAATACATTGCATCTATCTATCATACCATGTTCTTACATCAAAGTACTGCTGTTGTGTATCCCGCATCAGTCACTCGTGATTGGACGCTTTTAACATGGCAGTTTGATAGTGGTTGCATCTTGCATTGATTTCTACGTTGTACTGCTTCTAATTTTTCGAATTGCCACTTATGACAAGACACTTTTAACTTGGCAGGGTAATGTTGGTTGCATCTTTCATATGGTTTCTAGCTTGCATTACTTCTATTTTCTTGAAAATCCTTCTGCTTAGATTGCACATCGTAGCTGTGAATATGTCATGCCGTCCTGTTTTTCTTACATATTCCATCCTCATACGGTTGTCTTACATCAAAGTATTGCTTGTCTGTATCATGCATCAATGAGTTCTGAAGAGTGATTTTATTCTTTTGTGTTGTGGGTACAGCTTGACATGGCAAAGTCAAAAAAGAGCAAGGAAAATAATATAGTAGGGAGTGCTGTTACTCGTCGGGTGAAACGAAAAAGGTTCTGCCGTCGATATTCTACTGGTACTTATAGTGCAGTAGAAGGTCCAGGTCCACCGGCTAAATCTACAAACACAGTATCACCTGCTCCACCAGCTGCAGCATCCGCTTCAACTGTACCAGCATCTCAACCAGTTACTCGTTCATTTGCTCCGGAACTGGCCAGTTCCCAAGCTGCCTTCACACCTAACACTACTTCCGAAGCACTGCTGACACAAAAGGACTTGGCAAGATCAGATGAACCTCATGAGCATCAACACCAAGACGGTACCTGACTGAGTAAAGTTGCAGCTCCATGCTCCTTTATATGTACTCTCACAGTTTGATGTACACTAACACTTTCCATATTCGTTGTTGAACTAGCACCACGGCGCAAGCAGAAACAGACATCAGGGATAATGCTTGACAGATTAACAAAATCTAAAGGAGTCATAATGGAGATCCATTTTGAGGCAGCTTTAAAAAGGCCACGTGATGCTACAGAGTCAGCCAAGTTAGTATCAGAGGCAGCCGTTGCCGTTAGGTGTCATGCACGTATCCTCCCAACGTGGAGCCAGTACAGGAATGAGAAAGACAATACCCAGTTTAACACCTTCCTTGACCATTTATCCGTAAGTAATGTTATTCATCGCAATTAGTAATATTGTCTTGCTCTGTGCCATACTTTCTAGCTTCCTCCTAATAAGACTCACATTCTTTTTTCAACAGATGAGGTTCAAGTTGGATCCGAAAGATGATGCAACTAAACAAGCATGCACTCATGTTTTTCAGTCTGCTCTGCGACAGTATCGGTACCACCTTAGAAAATCTCACTTTGAAGGCAAGGCTAACAATGAAATCGCCCAAACATATTACAAATGAAGACTGGACAACCCTTGTTAAACACTGGTCTGATCCAAAGTATCAGGTAGGTTATATGTATTTGATCAGACCACATACTGAAATTCTATTTATGTATGTGCCTTACAAGTGTATCTTCTTCTAGGCTAACTGTTTGAAGAACAAAACCAACCGTTCTAAAGTGAAATTCCAACAGACAACAGGATCTCGTAGCTATATTGCACACTGCGAGGCTCTTGTAAATAGCTGCTACTTCCTTCTTTTTGTGTGCCATATTATCGTATCTGTATTGACTTGTTCCAAATACAGAGGAAAGCCCGTGCGGACCAAAAAGAACCTGAACCGAATGCAGTGCAAATCTTCAAGGATTGCCACACCAGCAAGATGAAGGGCATGAGCACACCAGTTCAAGCCGCTATTGTAAGTCCTTACTCCTCCTGCCTTGAACTGATTGGTACTGTGATGTGTTCATTTAACTACTTGGTTTGCGGCCAATGTCAGTTACTCTGTTCACGTTTATGCACAGTTGTCTTAACGTATCATTTCACCTTACATGGTTTAAAAGATATGAAGGATATTCTTTTGGTCTTGATCTGTAATCTAGTTGTTATGTTCACGTGCGCACACAATGATAAAATAGCCTGTTTGTTTTATATCATTTTGCCCATGATATGAATGATGTCATACTATGTTCATCCTACTTTAAACCATGACTCTTTATCCTTAGATGTCAACGAATTGTAGGAAATAGACAATACAGTAGGCATGCTACATGGACATATGTCCCAAAGTGATTTTATTATGTAGTTGGCACTACAATACATGCTAATGTATTACAGTAGTTCACCAAAATAAGTTATGTATAAATGTTTAACCTACTTTGTTTTTTTTGTCTCATTAGTAACTTATCCGGTACACTAATCTACAAGTTCAAACTTTTCGGAAGCTATGGAACAAATGATTGAACAACCACAACCACCTGAAGGTGACGAGGCTACTACAGGCACAATGTCACCTCTTGTTGCAGTGCGTCAGTATCTCTCCACTAACAGTGCAAAAAGCACCTTCCTGCGTAATTCCGGGTTGGTTGTCAAGGTAACCTCGTCCAAATCGCCTACTGAACAAAATCTTCCTGCTAGACAGAGTGATATATCTGTGCTCCAGACACAAGTCCAAACCCTAATGGACGTTGTTTCGGAAACAAGAATAGTGGTTGAGAAATGTCATCAAGATATGAATGGTTTTGAAACCAGACTATCAGACATTCGCTTCGTTGTTCAAGAGCAATGGCGGAAAAAAGGTGGAGATCGTGCTGCTCCATCAGATTCTACAGCCTGAAACAGTAGCACTCAGGTCAAATGATCTGTGCTTCTATACATCTGATGGTGCTTTTATCTGGAAGGACTGTAAACTTTATGCCAGCAGGCCTTTTGTTGTATGCTTGGAATTTATTTTGTTGTGATACAACATTTATGATGCTGCCTCAGGCTGCAGTAATTACGACGCTATTTTTGTATAGTGTAGGTTTATCTTAGTAATGTATTCGGCCGAAAGCTTCGTAGGAGCCCAACATGCCAACATTCATCGGGCCCATTCCAATTGGGCTAAAAACGATTACGGGCCGAAATTGGCATGTAGCCCACTAAAAATATCTGGGCCTAAATCAGCATAAGCTTTCATATTTTTCTGGTAGGCCTGTGCCCATAGTGGGCCTTTAACAGGCCTAAACATAATTTGGGCCCTCAGTAAAAATAGGCCGTTTACAGGTGTAAATATCTCGAGCCCATAAAAAACATGGGCATTTAATAGACCAAAAGTGAGATTGGGCCCTGATTCTGCCAATTAACCCACCGGACTTAGCATGCCGAAATGGTGGCCCATTTACGATGCGGATCTTTGACAGGCCGAAATTCGGACGGGCCATAAATGCGCCGACCTAATACACGGGCCTTTAACAGGCCGGAACTTCGGTCGGGCTAGATTATCATCATTTTTATATGGGCCGTTAATGGGCCCGATATGACGTTGGGCCACATATGGCCCATGCTTTACGTCCGGCGTTAACAGGCCGAAAATGACAATAGGCCGAAAGTGGCCCAAAGCTATAGTGGGCCTCTAACAGGCCGAATGTCAGACATGGCCAAATATGACCCAAATCCTTCACAGTCGTTTATGGGCCGAAAGTTTTGATGGCCTGTAAATGGGCCCAAATGAAGCCGGACCTTTAACAGGCCGGAAATACACCGGGCCGTAATTCGGCCCAATTACTTAGCGGATTGTTAACGGGCCAGAAGTGACCATGGGCCGCATTGATGACAAGTTTAGGACGGGCCGATTTGATAGAGAATGTTGGGCCTTTAGCTGGGCCGGCCCATTATGGTCCGCAAACTCTTGTGGGCCTTTAGCTGGGCCGGCCCATTGTGGTCCGCAAAATCTTGTGAGCCTTTAGCTGGGCCGGCCCATTATGGTCTGCAAAATCGTGGGGGCCTTTAGCTGGGCCGGCCCATTATGGTCCACTAAATTTTGTGGGCCTTTAGTTGGGCCGGCCCATTATGGTCCGCTAAATCTTACGGGCCTTCGGTTGGGCCGGCCCATTTAAACTTTGTGGGCCACTTTTGGGCCGGTCCACGTGTCAACATATCATAGGCCCATCTTGACCGTTGGATGAGTGACACCTGTGCCAATGCGGAGCTGACGCGTGGATCCGTTAGCCAATGAGAATTTTACATGTGGAAAATCGGCATTGGTCGTGGCTATTAACGGGTTATCGGATCCAAATTCCGACCCGATAGCTTAACGGCGTTCCGTTACGGTGGATGCCACGTGTCGGTCACCCTTCACGAAAGCACTTCTATGATGCGCGATTTATCTTCATGGAAGTGGACACTTCCGTGATTATAATTTTGGCAATGTCATGGAACACTTCTACGACAGCACAGGTATGACTATCTTGATTCTGTCATAAATTTGTCACGGATGTAAATGCATGACAGAAAACGCGACCTACTGTGACAAACACGTATCATCACGGAAGTGTATTTTTTTGTAGTGATCGACCGTACAGAACATAGCCATTAATTGCAACTGGTATTGGGAAGATTGAACTGGTGAGTACATACTTGGTAAGTCCTTAGAGGTAGTTGCTGGGGCACTTCATCTTGGCCAGAGCCCTTCCAAAGTCAGCGGTGGCAGAGGCGAGCTGTTCCTCCAGGTCGAAATGTGGATCAGTGCCACTGACATGTGTACCTATAGGCAACCAGTAAATGGTAGAAGTTAAACTGCAATTGCACAAATTATGTGAAGTACTGTAAGACATGGGATGCAGCTCACCTCGACGGCAAACTAAAGCATCGGCAGTTATGACCCTGCGTAAGTACATGGACATGCATGTTAAGTACAACAGGGTTAGCATCCACTAAAAATAGCAAATGGGCAGCATCTCTAGTGATATCCTGAGTCATGTATTGTAAGTTTGTTGCTGGTATTGGTGAAATTGAGCTGGACACGGTAATATTTGAACATCACACAGTGTGCATGCAGTACTGAAATAAACAAGGCACGAACATGCTTAATACATCAGCCATACAAATCATAGCCGTTGCAAGTGGTATTGGTAAGATTTAGCTGGTCAGATCTTACCTGTTAAATCCTGGGGGGTAGTCGCTGGGGGACTTCATCTGGGCCTGAGCCTGCACCATGTCGTCGTCGGCGGCGGAGGCGGGGTGTTCCTCGGGGTCAACACGCACAGCGGCC
>NC_057805.1:410611176-410624527 GCF_018294505.1 Triticum aestivum | reverse complement strand
GGCCGTGATAGATATCGGTGGGTTACCTGACTGGATTTGAGCAGAACGTAGATTTGGTTGAAGCTGTGGTGGCGGCGGCAGTGGCTTGAGATGCCGATAGGGGGAGGCGCGAAGATGTGATGGGGGGATACTGAGGGTGGGGATGATGTTGGAGGAATAAATTCTAAAATCGCGTGCGTAATGAAAATTTCGGTGCGAAACTTGAAACTTGGGCGGGGGAAACACACAACGCAGATGAAGCGCGTAAAATACTCGTGTCCGAGAAAAAAGAATGTTGGCAGATGCCGTCTCAAAAAAAATGTACACGTGTACTTGATTTTTTCGGTCAATGGTACACCTGGTTTATTAGGAAACATCGCACAGGTAACTGACGATGGGTCATTAACGCAAAAAAAACGCAGACGGGTACGGCATAGAAACCGTGTGTTTTGTTATCTTCTAATGATTAACGCAAAAAAACGCACACGGGCACACATGCTAATCAACGCTCAAAGCCCTCAAAGGATGCTCTTACCGACATTGTATGTTAATACTACAAACTTAAAGTACTACTGGTAATTGGCTCTAATACTACAAACTTAAACTACTTCTCACATGCTGCCATCGTGGCATGCTGGCCAGACGCCGGCGTTCTCCTTCCCGGCCTTGTAGGCGGTAGCCCACCGTGCTTCGATCTCTGCCAAGCTCTCCTCACCACGGCGTGCAGCATCTTTTTTCTTGTGGCGGTGGGACTCTCTTTTCTTGATTGCATTCTTCCTTTTCTGCTCCTTCTATGCGGCTTTGGCCGCCTCTAGATCCACCACCCATTTGGCCATGGCAGCCTCAAAGTCTGCTGATGTAACTGTCTGGCCGCCGGCGGCGATGAACTCAGCGCGGTGAGATGCCATTGCTTCCTTACCATGTGTGCAGTCGCGGGCGGCGAGGAACGCGGCATGGCGGGATGCCATGGACGATGCCTGGAGAGAGCTCTGGGAAGGTGGGGCCGGGCAGCCGTACATTGCGGTGGTATTCAAGAGCTCAGCGACAAAGGACATCAGAAATTTGGCTTCCCTTACAATTTTGCTCGTTCATTATCGCAAACGGTTCATCTCCGTCGCTTCCGGAAACAGTGTGCGTTGAGCCTATTGTGTGTTGCATTATGATTCGCCGGAACCCCAGGCACGCGGATCACGCGTGTGCACCATAGGATGCGCCGCGATGGAACGGCAATCCACGTCCCTCACATCACACCCATGCACCTGTAGCTGGATTGGATTTATATGCACTAAATGCCTAGAAAATGGACATAATCCCCTAAATAAGGTAAATGTGCCCGGAAAAATGCCAAATTTTAACACGGTGATTTGCAGGGTGTATGTTCATCATAGAAAAAAACTCCACGGCAAAGAACGAAGAAAATTTGGATTCCCCTTCAATCTTGGGAATTTCCCTCTTGAAAGCGTGGAACTTCTTCGGTGATGGTTCGATTTATGAAGGGCGTGCATGACGACACAAGCCAAACCTTCTCAAATTTTTACCAGGGCATGGTGAGCTCATACCACGGCACCATGCCAGGCGTCGTGTTTTTTAAGCATTTTTTCCATTTTTTCCATAGTTGAAAACCCAACAAACAAACATTTGTGGTTGACTATTGCCACACATTTCATCGAAATATTTGTCCATTTATTGTAAAAGGTATGAAAATTTACTAAATGGCACGAGCATGGTTTTCCAGGCCGTTCTTGTTTGAACTTTAATTATGCGCATTAATGCCTAGGAAATGAACATAATCCCCGAAATATGGCAAATGAACCCGGAAAAGTGCCAAATTTGAACACGATGAATTGCAGGTTGTATGTTCATCGTAGAAAAAAACTCATGGACAAAGGACAAAGGAAATTTGGACCCCCCCCCCTTCAATGTTAGTGATTTCCCCCTCGAAACCATGAAACTTCCTTGGTGATGTTTCGATTTTATGGAAGGCGTGCATCACGACATAAGGAAAAATTCTCCAATTTTTACCAGGGCATGGTGAGGCCATACCATGGCACCACGCGAGGCGTCATGTTTTCCCACCATGTGTCTCATTTTTTGTACAGTTGTTAACCCAGTAAACGACGTGTTTATGGTTGACTATTGCGACACATTTCCTTGAAATATCTGCCCATTCCTTTTAAAAGACATGAGAATGTACTAAATAACATGAGCATGGTTTTCCGGACCGTTCTTGTGCACCTTTTCATGCACCGATTGTTCGAATTTGAATTATGTCATGATGCTTAGAAAATACACATAATCCCCTAAATATGGTAAATGAGCGTGGGAAAATGTCAAATTTGAACATGTTGCATTTGAGGTGGTATGTCGATCGTTGGAAAAAAACTGAATGGCAAACTAGGACGGAAACTTGGATTCCCCTTCAATCTTGGGTATTTCCCTCTCGAAACCATGGAACTTCCTCTGTGATGGTTCGATTTCTGAAGGGTATGCATGACGACATAAGCCAAACCTTCTCAAATTTTTACCAGGGCATGGTGAGGTCATACCATGGCACCTTGCAAGGCATTATGTTTTTTAAGCATTTAATTTTTTTTTGTATAGTTGAAAACCCAACAAACAAACATTTGTGGTTGACTATTATGCCACACATTTCATCGAAATATCTGTCCATTCCTTGTAAAAGGCATGAGAATTTACTAAATGGCACGAGCATGGTTTTCTGGACCGTTCTTATGAACTCTTTCCTGCACCGATTGTTTGAACTTGAATTATGTGCATTAATGCCTAGGAAATGCACATAAGCCCCTAAATATGGCAAATGAACCCGGAAAAGTGCCAAATTTGAACACGGTGATTTGCAGGTTGTATGTTCATCATAGAAAAAAACTCGTGGACAATGGACAAAGGAAATTTGGACACCCCCTCCAATCTTGGTGATTTCCCCCATGAAACCATGAAACTTCCTCGGTGATGGTTCGTTTTATGAAAGGCGTGCATGACAACATTTTTTCCAGGGCACAATGAGGTCATACCATGGCACCACACCAGACGTCATGTTTTCCAAGCATGTATTTCATTTTTGTATAGTTGTTAACCCAGTAAACGACGTGTTTATGGTTGACTATTGCCACACATTTCCTTGAAATATCTGCCCATTCCTTGTAAAAGGCATGAGAATGTATTAAATATCATGAGCATGGTTTTCCAGACCGTTCTGGTGCACCTTTTCATGCACCGATTGTTCGAATTTGAATTATGTGCATAATTAATGCCTAGAAAATGCACATAATCCCCTGAATATGGTAAATGAGTTCGGAAAAATGTCAAATTTGAACACATTGCAGTTGAGGCGGTATGTTGATTGTTGGAAAAAAAACTGAATGACAAACTAGGAAGGAAATTTGGATTCCCCTTCAATCTTGGTGATTGCCCTCTCGAAAGCATTGAACTTCCTTGGTGATGGTTTGATTTATGAAGGGCGTGCATGATGACATAAATCAAACCTTATCAGCATTTAACCAGGGCATGGTGAGGCCATACCATGGCACCATGCCAGCCGTCATGTTTTTCAAGCACATATTTCATTGTTCTATATATAGTTGATAACCTAGTAAATGACGCGTTTGTGGTTGACTATTGCCACTTATTCCATTGAAATCTCTCCCCATTGCTTGTAAAAGGCTTGATAAATTACTAAATACCACGAGTATGGTTTTTCCAGACCGTTCTTGTGCAACCTTTCATGCACCGATTGTTTGAATTTGAATTATGTGCATTAATGCCTACAAAAATGCACATAATCCCCTAAATATTGTAAATGAACCCGGAAAAGTGTCAAATTTGAACACGGTGAATAGCAGGGTTTATGTTCATCGTAAAAAAAACTCATGGATGAAGGACAAAGGAAATTTGGATTCCCATTCAATCTCGGTGATTTACTATCGTACACGATTCATCTCCGTCGCCTCTGCGAACCATGTGTGTTCACTCACACATGCAAAAGGAAAAAAGAAAACCCTCACCCACTTCTTCCCCACTCACTCGCCGCGGACTCCTCCGCAACTCTGCACCCTAAGCTCGACGGCTGTTGGCGGCGGGCGTAAGTCGCGCTCCAAACGGCACCAAATTTAGCCACTACCGCTTTCCGCCGCCTATCTGCACCGACATTCTAGACTCTGGTCGACTGGGTTTTCTACGGGATTGAGCCAGGGATTTTTCTCATGGAGAAGGTAATCAACTTAATTAGCAAAATATTCACTCATCTCCTATCGCAGTCCGTCCGTCGTTGTTAATCAACTGGCGGAAATCACTGTGGAATCATTTTGGTTCTAGCTGATTCATGGGTGTTCATTCATGTGTCCACATTGCAAGCACAAATCGGGCAACTGTGGACGTGGCCAGTCGGAAACGAAGTTCTATCTCACCATTCCGGATGACTTCAGGGAGCGCTCGGTATGTTCACTCTTAACCTACCACCATCAGCATGGCCTAAATGTGTGAACATATACCGTCTGTTGCTACATTGTCTATATATTTGCATCAAATCTTTGTTACATTATCTATTTTTAATTCTATATTTTTGTACTTTGCTTTCATCTATATATGGATCTGTTCTATCAGTTACTCCCATATTTGCATCTTGCTATGTTATTTCAATATATCTAATTTACGATCTTAATTTTCATTGCAAGCAATACATCCCTTGCTTTGCAAGAACAGGAGTAGAAGGAAATCTTGGGCTTTACTTTGCTGATGACTCCCAGGATGTCATATTGACAACGCATCATGGATTTACAATGACGGTTAGCATAAAACTTGATGAAGATGGTCACTCCTATTTTATGCGGACCTTTGGAGAAAAATGTCTAAGTGTTATGAACTGAAGCTGGCAATAAAATTCTAGTGCATGCACCACGGCCTTGTCTAATTAACATGGATGTTTACTTCCCCAACGTCATTAGCCGATCAAAGTCTGATCAAGGTTAGTGTCCTTTCACCTTTCTCCATGCTGTCATATTACTATTTAAGCAACAATTGTGATATCATATTCTGACTCCGTTCGTAGGCAGTAATAAATTCTATTTACTAATTTGTGCGCACTATACATTCTTCTACCATGTTCTGAATAAATAATACCTTTCCACCTTTTAAGCAGGATATGTTGGATGCATAGTGAATGACCTGTATGTTACTAAGTGTACCAAATTTCACTTGAAGGACTTGAATCATGTCATAAACTTTGTTGATAGCTGACAGAGATAACACAGTGTATGAACGCTAGATTTTGGATGGGATTAATTAGACCTATGGTGCACACACTGAACAAGACCAATTGTGTGCACAAATCGCTGGTAAAAATTCTTATTTTAATGTTGATGCTCATAAACTATATATATCTTCAATGATATGTTACAATTGTTTTTTATTCTACATGTCAACAGAAATTGCCCCCCTGTAGCAGTTCCTGGATCGATTTCCCGGCGTGGTCGAATTACACTTGTGCCTGCTAATAACGCCAAAGTGATTGCAAGGTACTGCATTTCCCGCAAAATGGAACCATTCAAATTAACAAGTTCTCACTTCTCGTGGCAATGCATCCATATTAGAAAATTGGAGACACTGTTCTACTCATGCTCTACCAAGGCACAGGACGGTACTTCCTTTTCATTGACGAGATGCCGAGTCGCCGTGATCAAGCTGCTTCCTGTGGATACTTGTGGTTGTTGGCCCTCAGCCTCTTAAAATGTGCTAGCTGTTTCTATATATGTTAAGTATGTAGATATGGACCATATGGTTGTTGGCCCTTAGCCTCTTAAAATGTGATAGTTGTTACTATGTTAAGTATGTAGATATGGACCATATTTTTGTCAAAACCGTGTTACAAAGATCCTCCTTTTTTTCGAATAGCGTAACCTCTATATATATGTTACTCAAATGTTGTTACCCAAGTTCATAAATTTTCATGGAAAGTATTAGTATCGTACACAGTTCATTGAGTTTAAGCGTGTGCCTGATGTCCAGAAGGCATTTGCATAATAACTGTCCATATTGCAAATTCACACACATGTTAACATAAGGAAACGTATGTGTAACATACTAATCATCGCACACGAGTACCCGCAGACGCATCGTGTGCGATACTCCGCCACCGCAAGCAACTAGTTTGCATTTTTCAAAGTTTTTTGTACATAGAATCACACACGAAGTAACTGTATTGACCGTCTGTGTTGTAATTTCTCATCGCAACAGTTCATCTGAGTCGGCTGTTCGCCACGTATCACACACATCTTGTTTACACGAATCGTTTGTGTTCGTTTGGCTCATCGCAAACAGTTCATCCATGTGAACTGTATGCCACATATCACACACATCTTGTTAAGTTGAACCGTTTCTGTTGTGTTCCCAAATCGAAAACAGTTTGTCCGAGTTAACCGTATGCCGTATATTGCACACACATTGATATGGCTGCCCCGTTTCTGTTATTCTACCTCATTGCAAACAGTTCGAATGGATTAACCGTGTGTCCTGCATCGCACACACATTGTTATGGCTGCCCATTTCTGTTGTTCTGCCTCATCGCGGATAGTTTGAATGGATTAACCATGTGTCCTTCATCGCACACGCACCTAAAATCTGAACCATGTTTGATGGCTCCGCCATCGCAAACGTTTCGCAGCTTTTTTCACGGTTTTTTACACCACCGTTTGCGATTACTGCATCGCACATAGTTTCGGCAAAGGGTCTCTGATCGTAGTGTCGCGTTAGCAGTATCCTGCAGTAGTGATATCACCTTGAAACAAGAAGAAGATGACAGGTTTTGCACGTGTGTAAATAATGATGATAACTGTGCTATCAATTCCATCCAATTTCAAATTAGAAAATAAAGAGTATGTTCAAAATATCAATGGCATAATTTGGCACTGTTCATAATGCGGCGAGATTCACCACACTACTGGATTACCATGTCAACATAATAAGCACAGATGAAGGGCAAAGACAATCATTGTATCTATTTTGGTTAATTTGCATGGCATGTTGTCCATATCACCAGGCACATAAGTAAGATAAAACAGGAGATGACAAGGTGCAAACGTGGGCTACATCACCACACACTGGATTATAGATCCACAAAAACAAGCATACATATAGGGAGTATTGATTAATTTGCATGGTATGAATAAGGAATTTGGTTTTAAAGTAAAACTTGGAACTTACGGTTGTTGCGAACATGCATTTTGATAGAAATAGCAAACTAAACAACAGACTGACTTACATTAACAGTTAACACTGGCTTTATAATGCCCTTCTCCATGTCAAGGGAAGGATAACTCAAGAATTTCAGCACAAAATCTTCTTCGTAAGCATTGCCTGTACTCTACATTTTGTAGACAGTAATTATAGATATGATAATACTGGAAGGGATAGAGGATAATGAAGATAAGATGCAGACTGATGCTACATAATCAACTACAAATCCCTGGAAGTACAAGCGTTACAGGACAAAATGTACTGACAAGAGCAATGGGCTACACTTCTGCACTGACATTGTCTGTGTATTCAACTTTTTGGTAAGATTAAATATAGATCTGATATATTTTAATTAATTGTTGGCGAGGGAGATAAGATGTAGAATGCTACACGATGAACCAATCCCTCTTCCCATAATATAAGAGTGTTTTGAACACTGGTGTACTGTACAAAATGTTCTTATATTATGGGACGGAGGGAGTAACTGTTAATGTAAGTATAGTGATAGATGACATTCAGTCCTTACAAGAGGACTGCAGAGCTAAACCTCTTCAAAAGCATTGGGTTGATTCTAAATTTATGTAAGAGTCCATACAGATCTTATAATGTCCACCAAATGGACGATAATGAGGCTAACATGTGCAGTGATGCCACATAATCAACCAGCTCTGAAAGTAAGTATGGTCATACAGGGCAAGAGGTACTCACAAGAGCAATGCGGTGTGCATTATAGTTGCGAGATTCTGTGGTCCCTTGAGAATGAATGTTCTTCTGCAAACAGTTTTCGTACAAGTTAGACGTTAAGCCACATGCAGAAATGTAGTTCAAATTGTGATGTGATATCGTAGACAGTACCTTACGCTGCAGACGAGACATATGTGTAACAAGATTATTCTAGTCACTGTCTGATAAATGTAGCACCGAAGACTTTATAGAAATTTTGTTTATAGGCTTGCTATCAAAGTGTGCTTGCCTCAGGTAGGAACGATACTTCATCGACGAGTGCTTGAAAAGCGCAACCAACCCTTGCTCGTCTTGACAATCTAGTTTGGTCCTCACCTATTTAAAAGAATGAAATCTTGTGTCTTATGTAAGCAGAAACATATGCAGTAATTACCATGAATTACATTAGTACATTACTTACGTGTAAGTTGCGGAGGAAGATTGGAAATTGTTCTTTGTCTGTGGTATAATCTTTCCATGAAGGAAACATGCGCACAAAGTTCCTGACAACAACATATGATTCATCTTGTAAACAGGGAAGAAGTGGAACAAGAGTCTTATTTGCTGCAATTGGGGCTCTCTCTCGTTCGAAAAGGGATTTGGCAGCTGGATTTGGTGTACTCTTTGCTGGAATGGGAGTTTTGCGTCGTAGAGCTGGTGCTATGTCAACTGGCATCATCATACTGTTTGCGGCAGCTGGGGTCTGCTTTGTTGGAGCATCAGAGATGGCCAGTGTAGTAGAGCTAGAGTCTGCTAGAGTTGTAGCCATGTTTTCTCGGTCTGGTTATATTGTAAGTACACCTAATGGGGAATTTGATTTATTAGGTGTCACTACCTTTTCCAAATACTTTGTTCATGCTCCTCCGCGATCAGCAATCGCCCTCTTCCTTTTGAACGTCCGATACACAAGAACAACATTTGAATGGATAAATATGGTATGAGGACAGAAGGAATATGTACTGAAAATGGATAGGCATGGCGTATTCACATACACAATGTGTAAACTAAGCTAATGGCAGTGCAACAAAGTAGAAGCAATGCAAAGCATCAGTTGCGAGATATGTGCGACCAATATAACCTTGGAAAGTTAGAGCAAGCACCTCGATGGGTGAACAAGATAGGGCATCTGCCTCTGACTCCTCCACTAGGGAGCTACATTGACTTAGCTAGGGCTCCCTCTAGCTCAGAATCACTGTTAGGATCATATTTTGAGCATGAAGCTGTAGGTGGAGAGCATTTGCATTGCATTGCATCCAGACTTGAATTCAGTCCCTTAATGCCAAGTTTGACAGCCATGGCATTGCTCTGCTTTATTCTTTTCATGCGCGTAAGCTCATAATCATTATGATGTTGTTCAGTATCTGAGATTCATGAAAACATAAAAAGTAGTCATATTATCTATGGAATGCATTGCGGATTTAACTCGAAGAGTGTCTCCCTATAAACCCCTGCATATGCAAAGTTCACCCCCAACCGTGCTGACCAGACCACACATAGAAATACAAACCTCTTATGTCTCTATAACAGGCAGACACACATTTCAAAACTGAAGTAGGAACATTCACTGCTGCAGGATGTTGCTAACGCAACAGTACGATCAGAGACCCTTCGACGAAACTGTGTGCGATGCAATAATCGCAAACGGTCGTGTAAAAAACCGTCAAAAAGGTGTAAAACATTTGCGATGACGGATGCATAAAAAATGGTTCAGATTTTTGTTGTGTGTGCGATTTAGGGCATACGATTCAGTTAAATTAACTGTTTGCGATGAGGAGGAACAAAAGAAATGGGCTGCCAGATGAAGGTGTGTGCGGTATGCAGCATACGCTTCACTCGGATGAGTTGTTTGTGATTAGGCAACACAAAAGAAACGGTCAGCCAGATCAAGGTGTGTGCGATATACGGCATGCGGTTCACTCGGATGAACTGTTTGCGTTGAGACAAGAGAACATAAATGTTTCAATATAACAAGATGTGTGTGATACGCGGCAAACTGGTCTGTAATCAGAAATGTTTGCAAAGACCGATAATAACACAAACAGTTGCTGCTAATAAGACGTGTGTGATATGCTATGTCTACACAACATCTATTGGCCATTGGGGGACGTGCGGTCATCCAGATACGCCATAAGGATGCGAAGAGGCATCCTATATCAGCAAGGACTAGCTGTTCCACCAGTAGCTCATGTAAGAGAACTCTCATGGTAAGTGTGCTCGGGCTGGAGCAGCCATCAAATGGGTGACTAGATGGGAAGTTGTGTTGAAGTTAAATTAACTGATAGGATGGGTCATATCTGTCAAATTAAATGACTGATATGACCCATCCCAAGAGTTAATTTAACCTCGAGGTCCTTGTTTTTTTATTTTTTAACACATGTGAAAGAAGGTCTACCGCATTACTTTTTTGACAATGTGCGATACGTGGCATAGAGTTTATCCATCCGACCTGTTTGTGATGGAATAAGCCGTCTGTGTTGTGGGCAAACGCTTGCTAGTGTACAACCGTTTGTGATTGATGAATTCATCACCGACGGGTTCCCTAGTGTGGTCTGTGTTCATCTCATCATCATCTACTTCTTGTGCTAGCTCGATGTTCCTTATATGCTAAGTTTCCATTAATATATGGCGTTTTATGAACATGCCACCATTTCCCGCAATTTCCTCACCTGTTTCCCGCCACCCAGCGATATTGCGCACAAACCTAGGTGGCGCAAGACACACGGAGGCAACAAGCGCTGCGTGTACCACATCCACCTTTTGCAAGCATGCCAACCAACCAAAGCGCCACCTCTGCCATCAACCTCATCGACGAGGAAAAGCAGAAGGCGCCATGGCCCGTCGAGGCCGTGGCACTCCCCGGCAACGGGATGGATGACGCCGTGATGCACGTCATCGCGAGGGTTGATCAGACCCTTGGCGCGCCAACTGACCCGTGACGCCGTGATGCACGATAGGCATGTCAGCACCGACAGGCTGCACCTAGCCACACAACATGATTGATGGTGCGCCGTAGAGCAAGCTAGGCGCGTCCGCGTTGATAGGCTGCGGCTCGCCGCATGGCGAGACTGTCGGAGCGCCACAGAGCGAGAGGCGCGGCGCGCCGCACAGCAAGAGCGGATCCATCAGCGCTTGTCTGCTGTCGACACGGTGTCGCAGCTGGGTACACGTTCCGTCAGTACCCCCATTCCTCGCCAGGAGTGGGCAGAGGCCCTTTGCACCCTACTTGCAACAAGGCCGGCCGCGCCGTACTTGCATCGGATCCCCACCGCGCCATTCGCATGGGTCGCGGCGTTCGCCTTGTCCGCAGCCCGCTCGATGCCAATGCGTTGGCCGGTAGGCTTGACCGCCTCCTTGGCCCAGGTGTCCACCGGGGCGCAGTAGAGGAACATGGCCATCGCATCCTCGAGCTGGTGATCTCCGATGAAATAGCCAACTTGGAGCTCGAGATCGCGCTCCAGATGTATCGCGAGCGTGTCGACCGCTTGGACGAACGCATGCACGAGCTCAGGCAGAGCCAAGAGCTACCGTAGGCAAGGGCTGCTGGTAATGGTCTCATGGACGTGTTTTATTTTGTTGAGTCGTTTTAACTTGGATAGCTATGTATTCACAGCAATCATAGTATTGCTCCGTTTATTGCTCTGTTTCAATGTGCTTACCCTGTTTTCCGTTCTTACATGTTTTGTTTCAATGTGTGTGTATACGCTTTCCATTCTGTATATGTGGATGATAACAGCTAGATTCAAATTGTTCATTATAAAATGGAATTCATAATAGATATATATATATATATCTATATATTAATTGTTCATTAGTTCATCACAGAATATATATATATAATATCATCACATATACGTGATGATACTTAAGTACTAGGTACAATGCATAAAATTGAAAACGAACAATACTAAAACTAATAATCCCTCCTGGGGCCAGTATTCTGGCAGCTCGTCGCCAGCAGCTCCCTGGTGCATGGCGTCTTCCCAGTGCGGAGGCAGTACTCCACCTCCTCCGCCTCGTAGCGCTTGACGTACCGATCTGCCAGTTGCGGGCGGACGAGTCCGAACGATCTTACCATTTCGTTGGGCGCCCACCGGAGCTCCTCGTCGGTGGCACCTTTTAGTGAGTTGCTCCAGTTTATGAGGGGGTGTGTCCAAACTTTCGTCAAACAGGCCAATTTGTTTACCACATCATCTTGGTGGCATGACATTACATCAAGCAAGGTTTCATGTTTTTCTGATCATTATTTAATTTATTGGAATGAAAATGCCATGGCACTCCATGCATGTGCCCATGCCGTGAGACCAACACTAGTAGAAAAAAGGTCAAGTGTGAAGCACATTAGTGCCGGTTTGATTTTGAGCCGGCACTAATGTGTCCATTAGTGCCGGTTCCAATGGCTAGGCGGGCGGAGATCATTAGTACCGGTTCGTCAGCAACCTTTTGTACCGGTTCGTGTCACGAACCAGTACTAATGATGCTGCGTCAGGCTGTGGTCAGGCTGTGGCCCCACGGGCACCTTTAGTACCGGTTCATGCCATGAACCGGTACTATAGTTTCTTAGTAAGATATTTTTAGTCCCACCTCGCGAAGAGAGAGGCACTAGGAGTGGTTTATAAGCCCTGAGTGCAGAGACGATGAAGGAGAGGCGCAATGCTCATCTGCACGTTGCTTAGCTTTAAGCCTTGAGGAATAGTGTAGACTGCAGGGAGCTATGTGCAGTGCAGTTTGCACTATTCTGAAAGGCTTGAAGCTAATTAACGAGCATTGTGCCTCCTTTTTATCTTTAATAACTTATTACAACTCCGGATTTCTTGTGTTACGGCAAAAACTGGACGCACTTCGTGTACAAACTGGACAATCTCTTTCGAAGTATCAGGGTTTCTGACGAGAACTCATCTGTTACATGGGAACTTCATTTTTTTTAACTTATTACAACTCCAGACTTTTCTGCGTTCCGTACACACCATTCAAAGCGACGTCATCAATTTTTAACATGTTCTGACATCATTTGCTGTTTTTCAGTCATTTGAACTCCAACCTATTTTTGCATTCAGTATGCATCATTCAAAGCGACGTCATCAATTTCCAACACGTTCTGACATCATTTGCTGTTTTTCAGTCATTTACCGATTTGTTTAGAGAGCTAAATGATGGTGAAACTGAAAATCACTACAAAATGAACTCTGAAAATGTTGGAACTTGGCATGGTATCATCATTTCGCCCGCATAGCATGTGCAAAAGAGTAGAGAGGGTCACGGTGAAAACTGGACGTACCTCGTGTACAAACTGGACAATCTCTTTCGGAGTATTAGGGTTTCAGACAAGAACTCATCTGTTACACGGGCACTTCAATGTTTTTTAAACTTATTTGAACTCCGGCCTATTTTTGCGTTCAGTATG
>NC_057805.1:410610887-410611166 GCF_018294505.1 Triticum aestivum | reverse complement strand
TTTCACCCACATAGCATGTGCAAAAGAGTAGAGAGGGTCACGGCGAAAACTGGACGCACCTCGTGTACAAACTGGAGAACCTCTTTCGGAGTATCAGGGTTTCGGACGAGAACTCATCTGTTACACGGGCACTTCAATGTTTTTTACACTTATTTGAACTCCAGCCTATTTTTGCGTTCAGTATGCATCATTCAAAGCGACATCATCAATTTCCAACACGTTCTGACATCATTTGCTTTTTTTCAGTCATTTATCGATTTGTTTAGAGAGCTAAATGAT
>NC_057805.1:410608376-410608904 GCF_018294505.1 Triticum aestivum | reverse complement strand
GGTCACGGCGAAAACTGGACGCACCTCGTGTACAAACTGGACAATCTCTTTCGGAGTATCAGGGTTTCGGACGAGAACTCATCTGTTACACGGGCACTTCAACGTTTTTTAAACTTATTTGAACTCCAGCCTATTTTTGCGTTCACTATGCATCATTCAAAGCGACGTCATCAATTTCCAACACGTTCTGACATCATTTGCTGTTTTTCAGTCATTTACCGATTTGTTTAGGGAGGTAAATGACGGTGAAATTGAAAATCACTACAAAATGAACTCTGAAAATGTTCGAACTTTGCATGATATCGTTATTTCGCCCACATAGCATGTGCAAAAGAGTAGAGAGGGTCACGGCGAAAACTGGACGCACCTCGTGTACAAACTGGACAATCTCTTTAGGAGTATCAGGGTTCCGGACGAGAACTCATCTGTAACACGGGCACTTCAATGTTTTTTAAACTTATTTGAACTCCAGCCTATTTTTGCATTTAGTATGCATCATTGAAAGCGACGTCATCAACTTCCAACATG
>NC_057805.1:410605862-410606888 GCF_018294505.1 Triticum aestivum | reverse complement strand
TGAACTCTAAAAATGTTGGAACTTGGCATGGTATCATCATTTTGCCCGCATAGCATGTGCAAAAGAGTAGAGAGGGTCACGGCGAAAACTGGACGCACCTCGTGTACAAACTGGACAATCTCTTTCGGAGTATCAGGGTTTCGGACGAGAACTCATCTGTTACACGGGCACTTCAATGTTTTTTAAACTTAATTGAACTCCAGCCTATTTTTGCATTCAGTATGCATCATTCAAAGCGACATCATCAATTTCCAACATGTTCTGACATCATTTGCTGTATTTCAGTCATCTACCGATTTGTTTAGGGAGCTAAATGACGGTGAAATTGAAAATCACTACAAAATGAACTCTGAAAATGTTGGAACTTGCCATGGTATCATCATTCCCCCCGCATAGCATGTGCAAAAGAGTAGAGACGGTCACGGCGAAAACTGGACGCACCTCGTGTACAAACTGGACAATCTCTTTCGGAGTATCAGGGTCTCGGACGAGAACTCATCTGTTACACGGGCACTTCAATGTTTTTTAAACTTATTTGAACTCCGGCCTATTTTTGCGTTCAGTATGCATCATTCAAAGCGACGTCATCATTTTCCAACACGTTCTGACATCATTTGTTGTTTTTCAGTCATTTACCGATTTGTTTAGGGAGCTAAATGACGGTGAAATTGAAAATCACTACAAAATGAACTCTGAAAATGTTGGAACTTGGCATGGTATCGTCATTTCGCCCACATAGCATGTGCAAAAGAGTAGAGAGGGTCATGGCGAAAACTAGACGCACCTCGTGTACAAACTGGACAATCTCTTTCGGAGTATCAGGGTCTCGGACGAGAACTCATCTGCTACACAAGCACTTTAATGTTTTTTAAACTTATTTGAACTCCAGCCTATTTTTGCATTCAGTATGCATCATTCAAAGCGACATCATCAATTTCCAACATGTTCTGACATCATTTGCTGTATTTCAGTCATCTACCGATTTGTTTAGGGAGCTAAATGACGGTGAAATTGAAAATCACTACA
>NC_057805.1:410605504-410605830 GCF_018294505.1 Triticum aestivum | reverse complement strand
CACTACAAAATGAACTCTGAAAATGTTGGAACTTGGCATGGTATCATCATTTCGCCCGCATAGCATGTGCAAAAGAGTAGAGAGGGTCAAGGCGAAAACTGGACGCACCTCGTGTACAAACTGGACAATCTCTTTCGGAGTATCAGGGTTCGGACGAGAACTCATCTGTTACACGGGCACTTGAATGTTTTTTCAACTTATTTGAACTCCAGCCTATTTTTGCGTTCAGTATGCATCATTCAAAGCAACGCCATCAATTTCCAACACGTTCTGACATCATTTGCTGTTTTTCGGTCATTTACCGATTTGTTTAGGGAGCTAAATGA
>NC_057805.1:410604154-410604988 GCF_018294505.1 Triticum aestivum | reverse complement strand
GACGAGAACTCATCTGTTACACGGGCACTTCAATGTTTTTTAAACTTATTTGAACTCCGGCCTATTATTGCGTTCAGTATGCATCATTCAAAGCGACGTCATCAATTTCCAACACGTTCTGACATCATTTGCTGCTTTTCAGTCATTTACCGATTTGTTTAGGGAGCTAAATGACGGTGAAATTGAAAATCACTACAAAATGAACTCTGAAAATGTTGGAACTTGGCATGGTATCGTCATTTCGCCCGCATAGCATGTGCAAAATAGTAGAGAGGGTCACGGCGAAAACTAGACGCACCTCGTGTACAAACTGGACAATCTCTTTCGGAGTATCGGGGTCTCGGACGAGAACTCATCTGCTACACGGGCACTTCAATGTTTTTTAAAGTTATTTGAACTCCAGCCTATTTTTGCATTCAGTATGCATCATTCAAAACGCATCATCAATTTCCAACATGTTCTGACATCATTTGCTGTATTTCAGTCATCTACCGATTTTTTTAGGGAGCTAAATGACGGTGAAATTGAAAATCATTACAAAATGAACTCTGAAAATGTTGGAACTTGGCATGGTATCATCATTTCGCCCGCATCGCATGTGCAAAAGAGTAGAGAGGGTCACAGCGAAAACTGGACGCACCTTGTGTACAAACTGGACAATCTCTTTCGGAGTATCAGGGTCTCGGACGAGAACTCATCTGTTACACGGGCACTTCAATGTTTTTTAAACTTATTTGAACTCCGGCCTATTATTGCGTTCAGTATGCATCATTCAAAGCGACGTCATCAATTTCCAACACGTTCTGACATCATTTGCTGCTTTTCAGTCATTTA
>NC_057805.1:410603329-410604142 GCF_018294505.1 Triticum aestivum | reverse complement strand
CAGTATGCATCATTCAAAGCAACGCCATCAATTTCCAACACGTTCTGACATCATTTGCTGTTTTTCAGTCATTTACCGATTTGTTTAGGGAGCTAAATGACGGTGAAATTGAAACTCACTAGAAAATGAACTCTGAAAATGTTGGAACTTGGCATGGTATCATCATTTCGCCCGCATAGCATGTGCAAAAGAGTAGAGAGGGTCACGGCGAAAACTGGACGCACCTCGTGTACAAACTGGACAATCTCTTTCGGAGTGTCAGGGTTTCGAACGAGAACTCATCTGTTACACACGCACTTCAATGTTTTTTAAACTTATTAGAACTCCAGCCTATTTTTGCGTTCAGTATGCATCATTCAAAGCAACATCATCAATTTCCAACATGTTCTAACATTATTTGCTGTATTTCAGTCATCTACCGATTTGTTTAGGGAGCTAAATGACGGTGAAATTGAAAATCACTACAAAATGAACTCTGAAAATGTTGGAACTTGGCATGGTATCATCATTTCGCCCACATAGCATGTGCAAAAGAGTAGAGAGGGTCACGGCGAAAACCGGACGCACCTCGTGTACAAACTGGACAATCTCTTTCGGAGTATCAGGGTCTCGGACAAGAACTCATCTGTTACACGGGCACTTCAACGTTTTTTAAACTTATTTGAACTCCAGCCTATTTTTGCGTTCAGTATACATCATTCAAAGCGACGCCATCAATTTCCAACATGTTCTGACATCATTTCCTGCTTTTCAGTCATTTACCGATTTGTTTAGGGAGCTACATGACGGTGAAATTGGAAATCACTACAAAAT
>NC_057805.1:410601652-410602200 GCF_018294505.1 Triticum aestivum | reverse complement strand
TTTTTAGTCATTTACCGATTTGTTTAGGGAGCTAAATGACGGTGAAATTGAAAATCACTACAAAATGAACTCTGAAAATGTTGGAACTTGGCATGGTATCATCATTTCGCCCGCATAGCATGTGCAAAAGAGTAGAGAGGGTCACGGCAAAACTGGACGCACCTCGTGTACAATCTGGACAATCTCTTTCGGAGTATCAGGGTCTCGGACGAGAACTCATCTGTTACACGGGCACTTCAATGTTTTTTAAACTTATTTGAACTCCAGCCTATTTTTGCGTTCAGTATGCATCATTCAAAGAGACGTCATCAATTTCCAACACGTTCTGACATCATTTGCTGTTTTCAGTCATTTACCGATTTGTTTAGGGAGGTAAATGACGGTGAAATTGAAGATCACTACAAAATGAACTCTGAAAATGTTGGAACTTGGCATGGTATCGTCATTTCGCCCGCATAGCATGTGCAAAAGAGTAGATAGGGTCACGGCGAAAACTAGACGCACCTCGTGTACAAACTGGACAATCTCTTTCGGAGTATCAGGGTTTC
>NC_057805.1:410601112-410601642 GCF_018294505.1 Triticum aestivum | reverse complement strand
GAGAACTCATCTGTTACACAGGCACTTCAATGTTCTTTAAACTTATTTGAACTGCAGCCTATTTTTGCGTTCAGTATGCATCTTTCAAAGTGACATCATCAATTTTCAACACGTTCTGACATCATTTGCTGTTTTTCAGTTATTTACCAATTTGTTTAGAGAGCTAAATGACGGTGAAATTGAAAATCACTACAAAATGAACTCTGAAAATGTTGGAACTTGGCATGGTATCATCATTTCGCCCGCATAGCATGTGCAGAAGAGTAGAGAGGGTCACGGCGAAAACTGGACGCACCTCTTGTACAAACTGGACAATCTCTTCCGGAGTATCAGGGTTTCGGACGAGAACTCATCTGTTACACGGGCACTTCAATGTTTTTTAAACTTATTTGAACTCCAGCCTATTTTTGCGTTCAGTATGCATCTTTCCAAGCGACGTCATCAATTTCCAACACGTTCTGACAGCATTTGCTGTTTTTCAGTCATTTACCGATTTGTTTAGAGAGCTAAATGACGTTGAACTTGAAAAT
>NC_057805.1:410600519-410601102 GCF_018294505.1 Triticum aestivum | reverse complement strand
ATGTTGGAACTTGGCATGGTATCATCATTTCGCCTGCATAGCATGTGCAAAAGAGTAGAGAGGGTCACGGCGAAAACTGGACGCACCTCGTGTACAAACTGGACAATCTCTTTCGGAGTATTAGGGTTTCGGACGAGAACTCATCTGTTACGCGGGCACTTCAATGGTTTTTAAACTTATTTGAACTCCAGCCTATTTTTGCGTTCAGTATGCATCATTCAAAGCGACGTCATCAATTTCCAACACGTTCTGACATCATTTGCTGTTTTTCAGTCATTTACCGATTTGTTTAGGGAGCCAAATGACGGTGAAATTGAAAATCACTACAAAATGAACTCTGAAAATGTTGGAACTTGGCATTGTATCATCATTTCGCCCGCATATCATGTGCAAAAGAGTACAGAGGGTCACGGCGAAAACTGGACGCACCTCGTGTACAAACTGGACAATCTCTTTCGGAGTATCAGGGTTTCGGACGAGAACTAATCTGTTACACGGGCACTTCAATGTTTTTTAAACTTATTTGAACTCCAGTCTATTTTTGCGTTCAGTATGCATCATTCAAAGTGACGTCATCAATTTC
>NC_057805.1:410599993-410600509 GCF_018294505.1 Triticum aestivum | reverse complement strand
TATGCATCATTCAAAGCGACGTCATCAATTTCCAGCACGTTCTGACATCATTTGCTGTTTTTCAGTCATTTACTGATTTGCTTAGAGAGCTAAATGACGGTGAATTTAAAAATCACTACAAAATGAACTCGGAAAATGTTGGAACTTGGCATGGTATCATCATTTCACCCGCATAGCATCTGCAAAAGAGTAGAGAGGGTCACGGCGAAAACTGGACGCACCTCGTGTACAAACTGGACAATCTCTTTCGGAGTATCAGGGTTTCGGACGAGAACTCATCTATTACACGGGCACTTCAATGTTTTTTAAACTTATTGGAACTCCAGCCTATTTTTGCGTTCAGTATGCACCATTCAAAGCGACGTCACCAATTTCCAACATGTTCTGACATCATGTGCTGTTTTCACTCATTTACCGATTTGTTTAGAGAGCTAAATAACGGTGAAATTGAAAATCACTACAAAATGAACTCTGAAAATGTTGGAACTTGGCATGGTATCATCATTTCACCCGCAT
>NC_057805.1:410599279-410599983 GCF_018294505.1 Triticum aestivum | reverse complement strand
CACGGCGAAAACTGGACGCACCTCGTGTACAAACTGGACAATCTCTTTCGGAGTATCAGGGTTTCGGACAAGAACTCATCTGTTACACGGGCACTTCAATGTTTTTAAAACTTATTTGAACTCCAGCCTATATTTGCGTTCAGTATGCATCATTCAAAGCGACGTCATCAATTTCCAACACGTTCTGACTTCATTTGCTGTTTTTCAGTCATTTACCGATTTGTTTAGGGAGCTAAATGACGGTGAAATTGGAAATCACTACAAAATGAACTCTGGAAATGTTGGAACTTGGCATGGTATCATCATTTCGCCCGCATAGCATGTGCAAAAGAGTAGAGAGGGTCACGGCAAAAACTGGACGCACCTCGTGTACAAACTGGACAATCTCTTTCGGAGTATCAGGGTTTCGGACGAGAACTAATCTGTTACACGGGCACTTCAATGTTTTTTAAACTTATTTGAACTCCTGTCTATTTTTGTGTTCAGTATGCATCATTCAAAGCGACGTCATCAATTTACAACATGTTCTGATATCATTTGCTGTTTTTCAGTCATTTACCGATTTGTTTAGGGAGCTAAATGACGGTGAAATTGAAAATCACTACAAAATGAACTCTGAAAATGTTGGAACTTGGCATGGTATCATCATTTTGCCCGCATAGCATGTGCAAAAGAGTAGAGAGGGTCACGGCGAAAACTGGACG
>NC_057805.1:410598771-410599269 GCF_018294505.1 Triticum aestivum | reverse complement strand
TCATCATTTCGCCCGCATAGCATGTGCAGAAGAGTAGAGAGGGTCACGGCAAAACTGGACGCACGTCGTGTACAAACTGGACAATCTCTTTCGGAGTATCAGGGTCTCGGACGAGAACTCATCTGTTACACGGGCACTTCAATGTTTTTTAAACTTATTTGAACTCCAGCCTATTTTTGCGTTCAGTATGCATCATTCAAAGAGACGTCATCAATTTCCAACACGTTCTGTCATCATTTGCTGTTTTTCAGTCATTTACCGATTTGTTTAGGGAGCTAAATGACGGTGAAATTGAAAATCACTACAAAATGAACTCTGAAAATGTTGGAACTTGGCATGGTATCGTCATTTTGCCTGCATAGCATGTGCAAAAGAGTAGAGAGGGTCACGGCGAAAACTAGACGCACCTCGTGTACAAACTGGACAATCTCTTTCGGAGTATCAGGGTTTCGGACGGGAACTCATCTGTTACACGGGCACTTCAATGTTTTTTAAACT
>NC_057805.1:410597228-410598274 GCF_018294505.1 Triticum aestivum | reverse complement strand
GGAGTATCGGGGTTTCGGACAAGAACTCATCTGTTACATAGGCACTTCAATGTTTTCTAAACTTATTTGAACTCCAGCCTATTTTTGCGTTCGGTATGCATCATTCAAAGCGACGTGATCAATTTCCAACACGTTCTGACATCATTTGCTGTTTTTCAGTCATTTACCGATTTGTTTAGGGAGCTAAATGACGGTGAAATTGAAAATCACTACAAAATGAACTCTGAAAATTTTGGAACTTGGCATGGTATCATCATTTCGCCCGCATAGAATGTGCAAAAGAGTAGAGAGGGTCACGGCGAAAACTGGACACACCTCGTGTACAAACTGGACAATCTCTTTCGGAGTGTCAGGGTCTCGGACAAGAACTCATCTGTTACACGGGCATTTCAATGTTTTTTAAACTTATTTGAACTCCAGCCTATTTTTAAGTTCAGTATGCATCATTCAAAGCGACGTCATCAATTTCCAACATGTTCTGACATCATTTGCTGTTTTTGAGTCATTTCCCGATTTGTTTAGGGAGCTCAATGACGGTGAAATTGAAAATCACTACAAAATGAACTCTGAAAATGTTGGAACTTTGCATGGTATCATCATTTCACCCGCATAGCATGTGCAAAAGAGTAGAGAGGGTCACGGCGAAAACCGGACGCACCTCGTGTACAAACTGGACAATCTCTTTCGGAGTATCAAGGTTTCGGACGAGAACTCGTCTGTTACACGGGCACTTCAATGTTTTTTCAACTTATTTGAACTCCAGCCTATTTTTGCGTTCAGTATGCATCATTCAAAGCGACGCCATCAACTTCCAACACGTTCTTACATCATTTGTTGTTTTTCAGTCATTTACCGGTTTGTTTAGGGAGCTAAATGACGGTGAAATTGGAAATCACTACAAAATGAACTCTGAAAATGTTGGAACTTGGCATGGTATCATCATTTCGCCCGCATAGCATGTGCAAAAGAGTAGAGAGGGTCACGGCGAAAACTGGACGCACCTCGTGTACAAACTGGACAATCTCTTTCGGAGTATCAGGGTTTCG
>NC_057805.1:410596527-410597128 GCF_018294505.1 Triticum aestivum | reverse complement strand
AGGGTCACGGCGAAAACTGGACGCACCTCGTGTACAAACTGGACAATCTCTTTCGGAGTATCAGGGTTTCGGACGAGAACTCATCTGTTACACGGGCACTTCAATGTTTTTAAACTTATTTGAACTCCAGCCTATTTTTTCGTTCAGCATGCATCATTCAAAGCGACTTCATCAATTTCCAACACGTTCTGACATCATTTGTTGTTTTTCAGTCATTTACCGATTTCTTTCGGGAGCTAAATGATGGTGAAATTGAAAATCACTACAAAATGAACTCCGAAAATGTTGGAACTTGGCATGGTATCATCATTTCACCCACATAGCATGTGCAAAAGAGTAGAGAGGGTCACGAGGAAAACTGGACGCACCTTGTGTACAAACTGGACAATCTCTTTTGGAGTATCAAGGTTTCGGACGAGAACTCATCTGTTACACGGGCAGTTCAATGTTTTTTAAACTTATTTGAACTCCAGCCTATTTTTGCGTTCAGTATGCATCATTCAAAGCGACGTCATCAATTCCCAACACGTTCTGAAATCATTTGCTGTTTTTCAGTCATTTATCGATTAGTTTAGGGAACTAAATGACGGTGAAATTGAAA
>NC_057805.1:410594509-410595186 GCF_018294505.1 Triticum aestivum | reverse complement strand
CTGGACAATCTCTTTCGGAGTATCAGGATCTCGGACGAGAACTCATCTGTTACACGAGCACTTCAAAGTTTTTTAAACTTACTTGAACTCCAGCCTATTTTTTCGTTCAGTATGCATCATTAAAAGCGACTTCATCAATTTCCAACACGTTCTGACATCATTTGCTGTTTTTCAGTCATTTACCGATTTCTTTAGGGAGCTAAATGACGGTGAAATTGAAAATCACTACAAAATGAACTCTGAAAATGTGGGAACTTGGCATGGCATCATCATTTCGCCCGCATAGCATGTGCAAAAGAGTAGAGAGGGTCACGGCGAAAACTGGACGCACCTCGTGTACAAACTGGACAATGTCTTTCGGAGTATCGGGGTTTCGGACGAGAACTCATCTGTTACACGGGCACTTCAATGTTTTTTCAACTTATTTGAACTCCATCCTATTTTTGCATTCAGTATGCATCATTCAAAGCGACGTCGTCAATTTCCAACACGTTCTGAAATCATTTGCTGTTTTTCAGTCATTTATCGATTTGTTTAGGGAGCTAAATGACGATGAAATTGAAAATCACTACAAAATGAACTCTGAAAATGTTGGAACTTGGCATGGTATCATCATTTTGCCCTCATAGCATGTGCAAAAGAGTAGAGAGGGTCACGACGAAAGCTGGACACACCTC
>NC_057805.1:410590437-410591600 GCF_018294505.1 Triticum aestivum | reverse complement strand
GCATCATTCAAAGCGACGTCATCAATTTCCAACACGTTCTGACATCATTTACTGTTTTTCAGTCATTTATCGATTTGTTTAGGGAGCTAAATGATGGTGAAATTGAAAATCACTACAAAATGAACTCTGAAAATGTTGGAACTTGGCATGGTATCATCATTTCGCCCGCATAGCATGTGCAAAAGTGTAGAAAGGGTCACGGCGAAAACTGGACGCACCTCGTGTACAAACTGGACAATGTCTTTCGGAGTATCGGGGTTTCGGACGAGAACTCATCTGTTACACGGGCACTTCAATGTTTTTTCAACTTATTTGAACTCCATCCTATTTTTGCGTTCAGTATGCATCATTCAAAGCGACGTCGTCAATTTCCAACACGTTCTGACATCACTTGCTTTTTTCAGTCATTTATTGATTTGTTTAGGGAGCTAAATGACGGTGAAATTGAAAATTACTACAAAATGAACTCTAAACATGTTGGAACTTGGCATGGTATCATCATTTTGCCCTCATAGCATGTGCAAAAGAGTAGAGAGGGTCACGACGAAAGCTGGACACACCTCGTGTACAAACTGGACAATCTCATTCGGAGTATCAGGGTTTTGGACGAGAACTCATCTGTTACACGGGCACATCAATGTTTTTTAAACTTATTTGAACTCCGGCCTATTTTTGCGTTCAGTATGCATCATTCAAAGCGACGTCATCAATTTCCAACACGTTCTGACATCATTTACTATTTTTCAGTCAATTACCGATTTGTTTAGGGAGCTAAATGACGGTGAAATTGAAAATCACTATAAATTAACTCTGAAAATGTTGGAACTTGGCATGGTATTATCATTTCGCCCGCATAGCATGTGCAAAAGTGTAGAGAGGGCCACGGCGAAAACTGGACGCACCTCGTGTACAAACTGGACAATCTCTTTCGGAGGATCAGGGTTTCGGACGAGAACTCATCTGTTACACGGGCACTTCAATGTTTTTTAAACTTATTTGAACTCCGGCCTATTTTTTCGTTCAGTATGCATCATTCAAAGCGACGTCATCAATTTCCAACACGTTCTGACATCATTTGCTGTTTTTCAGTCATTTACCGATTTCGTTAGGGAGCTAAATGACGGTGAAATTGAAATTCACTACAAAATGAACTCTGAAAATGT
>NC_057805.1:410589560-410590257 GCF_018294505.1 Triticum aestivum | reverse complement strand
CAATGTTTTTAAACTTATTTGAATTCCAGCCTATTTTTTCGTTCAGTATGCATCATTCAAAGCGACTTCATCAATTTCCAACACGTTCTTACATCATTTGCTTTTTTTCAGTCATTCACCGATTTCTTTAGGGAGCTAAATGACGGTGAAATTGAAAATCACTACAAAATGAACTCCGAAAATGTTGGAACTTGGCATGGTATCATCATTTCACCCACATAGCATGTGCAAAAGAGTAGAGAGGGTCACGGCGAAAACTGGACGCACCTCGTGTACAAACTGGACAATCTCTTTCGGAGTATCAGGGTTTCGGACGAGAACTCATCTGTTACACGGGCACTTCAATGTTTTTTAAACTTATTTTAACTCCAGCCTATTTTTGCATTCAGTATGCATCATTCAAAGCCTGCTATAGAGAGGGGTTCGAGACAGCAGCCGCGCCGGGGCTTTTAAACTGGTGCGGGCGCGCCTCGGCTTGCGAGGTGGGACTAAACTTGCCCGCACCGCTCCTGCGCCAGCGCACACCTTTAGTACCGGGTCGTGGCTCCAACCGGTACTAAAGGGGGGCCTTTAGTACCGGTTGGAGCCACGAACCGGTACTAAAGGTCCAGTTTCCCACCCCTTGGCCTGGCGAAAATTGGCCTTTAGTACCGGTTGGTGGCTCCAACCGGTACTAAAGGCCCCTCCTATATATATG